>NW_015173688.1:625723-679468 GCF_001447785.1 Gekko japonicus | reverse complement strand
CAGTTTTCCCTCTGTCCCGCTCATGACTTCGTCAGACTCGGGACGATAGGAAAATAATGGGATTCCTAACAATATGTTGGATCCCCAAGCATCGAGAATAAATCCACGTTTCAAAAAAGCAAAATTTATTTCAAAGCTTTGGAAAGATACTCGAACAAGTTCTTTGTTAGGAATGGGTACAAACAGCTAGGGCAAGCATAATAAAGGGATTTGAACCAGGTACATAACCAATGGGTCACTTTCCCGCTGGCGGGTGAAAGGAAACGGCTGCGCGCTCATTCCCTGGGAACACTGCTATCTCCAGACATAATACAGGTGCAGTTCCCAGGAACTAAAAGCAACAAGCTAGCATTCAAGCTCACTCCTACACCACGTCCTCCAGATGTTTGGCTTAGGCGTTACAGCAGAATAAAACACAGGCTAGCAAGCAGAAGGGGGAGGGAGAAACTGTACAGTCACACAAGTAACACAGAACACCATGGCAGCTTGCTGACAAAGGGCATACGTAACACCTGGCCTCTTGTAGAGAAGACTCTTGACAAGGCAAAAGCTACCTATAAAGCGCAAGTTGACAAGAAACGTATTCTGGGGAGGGAGTTGCAGCCAGGGGACTCTGTCTATGCCTCTACTAAGAACATTAAAGGTCTGCAGCCCAGCCAAAAACTGGGATGGAACTATGTGAGGCCTTTTGCAGTGGTTCAGAAAATTAATGATGTGAGTGTTGAATTAGCTCTCCCTAAGAGTCTTACTCATATGCATCCTGTTTTTCACCACAGCCTGTTTAAAAATGATCTGGGGCTCAACGTCTGGTGGCCACAATGTCCTCAGCTGCCTCCCATAATGGTGAATGGCGAGCAACATTCTGAAGTCTCCCAAATCTTGGACTCGAAGATGAAACAGGGTCGTCTGTATTATTTCATTGAGTGGGTGGACTTTGGGCCGGAGCACCAAGAGTGGGTGGAGGACTCTGACGTTCATGCCCCCACGGCTCCTTCATGACTTCCACTCATGATTCCCTGGGAAACCGGGTGGAGGGGGACCCTCAGGGGGGCAGGATGTCAGCTAAGGCTGCCATGGTTTGGAATGTGTGGGTTGCTCTCTGTGTCTCCCTCCTCCCATCCCCCTTTCTCCTTTGGCGGCACGCTGTTATCTGTCTGATATCCTTGAAGCCTTTACTCTGCCTACTCATAGTTTTCCGCTGGGAATGTAACCGTTGCTTTTTGCCTGCATCTTCAGGTGCTTGCCTATTGGCTTTATTGTATCAGGGGGTTATGTATGAAGGGAGTATATCTAAAGGTTCAAATCATTAGCCCACCATTTCTGACACAAGTGTTCATAGTGTCCTGAGTACTAGCTCTCAATAAACTGAAACTTCTGAAGGAACATTGTTAAGTATCTTGACTGAGAAGCCTGACAGGATGGCTCATCTCAAAGAGATGAAGGGGTAGCTGTTCCTTTTCTACAAAGAAATGGATTAGAATTGTCCACTGAGACTGTGGCTAATGATATGGACTGCCTGGCAAGGTCTCAAGGCAGCAAGAGGAAGGTTATAGGCTTAACATGCATGGGAAACTATAGGTGTTCATACACAAAAGCTAAAAGTGTCTGAGGTAAAATCGGGGAATTGGAACGCTTGGTGTTGGGGGGGGTAGACATTGTGGGTATTTCAGAAACTTGGTGGGATGAGGAATATCAGTGGGATATTGTGATTCCTGGTTTTAAATTATATCAGAAGGATAGGGGGGAAGGGTTGGAGGTGAGGTGGCACTGTATGTCAGAGAGGGTATACAATCCAGTAAGATTGAGAGGGTGAGAGAATTGGATTCGCTTCTAGAAATGCTATGGGTTGAAATAGTGGGCCCAAAAGAAGCTTAACACTGGGAATGATCGCCCACCAGATCAAAATATAGAGGATTATAAAATGGTGAATGAATTAAAGATAGTGGCTAGACGAAATAACCGTATCGTAATAGGTGATTTAACTACCTGCACATTGATTGGGTCAATATGTGTTCAATGAAATTGCTGAGCAGTCGAGTTAGAACAGATAAAATAAAAAACTTCTTAACCCAAAGAGTGATTAACACATGGAATTCACTGCCACGGGAGGTGGTGGTGGCTACAAGCATGGACAGCTTCAAGAGGGAATTAGATAAGCATATGGAGCAGAAGTCCATCAGTGGCTATTAGCCACAAGGTATAGATAGGAACTTTCAGGCTGGGGCAAGTGATGCTCTGTATTCTTGGTGCTTGGGAGGGGGACAGTGGGAGTGCTTCTACTGTTCTGGCCCCACTGCTGGACCTCCTGATGGCACCTGGTATATTTGGCCACTGTGTGACAGAGTGTTGGACTGGATCGGACATTGGCCTGATCCAGCATTGGCTTCTCTTATGTTCTTGTGTTCTTATGTTCTTAGTTGGCATCTCTCTTCCCTATACATTTTAAAGGGCCATTAAGTTCTACATGAGTTCTACATGAGTAGACCTGGCCTTCAAAATTTAAATGCAAGAGAGAGACTGACTTACAGCTCTTTCCCTTGGGCCAACTTCTTCTTTCTTTCCCTGCTCCTGCACTTGTGCACAACTGAAAATACTCCCAAAAATCTGAGAAATACATTTTTATGGAATGTTGAGAGTATTGTGCATCATTTGGGGTATCCCTGGGCCAACCCAACCTGGTCCAGCCTTTGTCCTGCTCATGGGATGGAGATGGTGTTGGTTGCCTTGGTGGATGAACTCTAGAGACATCTGGATTATGGTGGCTCAATGCTGCTGATTCTTCTAGATCTGTCAGCAGCATTCAATATGGTCGACCATGAACTGTTAATCCACCACCTCACCTCACCTCACCTCACTTTTTATTTAGTGCTATGAACTCAGCGCCATAATGCCCTAAACCTAACTCAAGAAATCACAAACAAAAATTTTAATCTCATGATTTATGGGTTACCACATCACATGAAGATTTATCTTCTACTTCACTGACCCGTCATCTTCACAGCTGTTAATTATTAGCAATTTTAATAATCCCTGGAGTAACACAATGACATTCTCTCTGTATTATTAGCTAAAGAATGAAATACAACAAATGAACAGAACCCAAAGGCATATTTGCCAATAAATCAGTGGTTGAACACCACTGGGTCCCTTTTGTCTTGCAGGCCATATCCTGACAATGAAGAGATGATAGAAAAAACATTTGTTTTCTTCACAGCATGGCTTACATTAGCTGTGACAAAAGGAGAACAAACTTTCTGCACAACTTTCTTTTCCACACTTTATTGAAACGATGCTGCTCAATAAACAGCATCTGTTTTTAGTTTGGGAAGGAGGAGGGAGTATCACTCCAAGTGTTTGCGATCATCTCATTCTCCCAGGGTAGAACAGATCGCAGAAACCTGACACTCTAATTGGATATGCATGAAGGAGGCTTGTACCTATTCTAGAAACATGCTGGCTCCATGGGAGGCAAATAATAAATTGGAAACTCCAATACTGGACACAGGCCAGAATACATACAGGAGACTAGTGTGTATTCCCACATGCAATACATATGTTGTTGCAAAATATTTCCCCTACTCCTACCTCTTCTCTTGCTTGATCCCCCTCCTCCAAGAAATGAATAATGGTTGGAGTTCATTTTAAGGTCTTCATAAATGAAAGGTCTGAACTGCTGAATCCTGGGTCCAATTTTATGTCAATATTCTAAACATGAAATTGCTTATTTTGTTTCACTTCAGTGGGGACATAGTTGCCAGCTGTGAAATTTTGGATCTTGTTCTGCTACAGCACTCCTTCACAACTATGTTACGGCGAGACATGTTCCTGTAGACATCATCTTGAATGTACTTTGAGCTAATAGGAGGCCTCTTACAAAGTTGCATATTGTAAGTATGTGGCAGATTAGAGCATAAGCAAACTTCTGTTATGTAG
Source organism: Gekko japonicus (assembly GCF_001447785.1). Taxonomy (NCBI): domain Eukaryota; kingdom Metazoa; phylum Chordata; class Lepidosauria; order Squamata; family Gekkonidae; genus Gekko; species Gekko japonicus. Next base: position 675,535 of record NW_015173688.1, on the reverse strand, counting down.
CAAACCATTGTTACAAATAGTGACCTAAAGCTTATTCTTCAAAAGTTATCATAGGACTTTCCCACATAGGTTTTTGTCGGTTCTGGCCCCATATTGCTTTATCCCCTGATTTCTGCACACATTTTTGTGTCTTTAGTTTTTACTTTGTTATTGTTGTTTTTGCTCCCCCCCTTTCCCCCCTGGCTCTTTTGAGACCATTTTTACCCCAATCTTTTTCTGGAAGCCAATTTTGAGTGAGCTTTTTTCTAGTGCATAACTTCTATTGTTTTCCCCACACACCCATTCCCACCCACCTCCAACCCACTTTTCAATGACTGGACTGTTGTCATCATTAAATCACTCCCCACCCCAAGACAGTGGTTTCAATTTTAAAAAATACAGCCCTAAAATATATGCATTTTCCCTTATATCTCCACAAGGGAAGAGGTTAAAGACTTTTTTTTTTAATGAAAGCTGGAAATTCAGAGTTTTATAACTACACTGCCAGAAGAAAATATTTAATGAAATGTAGATTATTGTCTTTGCAGGTGGTGTTATGCTCAATGAAAATGCACATTTGTTTGATCTTTATTCTATGATTTACTTTGGGTCTATTTGATTAGGAATTTTTTGTTTGGGCTAAACTGGAGATGCCAGAGATTCATGCTGGGATCTCCCCCATGCAAAGCATGTGCTGTACCCCTAAGCTAAGGCCACTCGTCAATACAATATTGGCCTTGTTGACAATATGTGATTAATAATCTAAAACAGTTCATTGACAGTGAAATTCTGAAGATATTTTCCTGGGAGTAAACATCAAGTAGAATTCTGAGTAGACCTCAAGATTGCAGTCTCTGAGGTTAAGTATTATTATGATGTTAGATATCACCACATTTCATCTTCTTTTTCTGGTATTTAGTAACTTGTCAGAAAGTCTGAGGATCAGGTGAGATAATAAGAAACAGCAGTAACAATCAAAAAAATGTTTTCACTTTCCAGTGAAATGCTAGGCTTATGCAGTCTCTACAGCATAAATAAATATATCAGAAATACACAGTAGAAATAGTAAGTGATGATGCTGTTACTAACGCTCTTTTAAAAGTGGTTAAAATTGAAGCACTGCTTAAGTCACATTAAAGTCAACAGGGAACTATAACAGTGCTTCATTATTGTCATTCGCAAAAACTCTTTGGTTTTATTACACAGGTGAATTTCTTCAATAATTCTCAAATTTTCCAGTATACTGATAAGGCCATAAAATGTCCTGACGTGTCTTCTAAGAGCACTTTTAAAGCAAAGGAGAAAACATCAGAGGGACATATGTTGGCACTTAGAGTAAATTGTATAAGTGCCTTGTTTCTCTCCCAACACTTTAGGGCATAATGTGTTGAAATATACTGAGTTCAGATGCGTAGAAGTGATCAGCTCATAGTTTATTAGTGATTCAGCAAGAGAAAGAAGAAGACTACAATCCCCTGGCCGAAGCCAGGTATTTATGCTTGAAAAGGGTTACACCCAAAAACACCTCACTCCCAATGATAGGCTATTTACACTCTATTGTTTCCTATTTGGTTTACTCTAGGATCCTTGTCTCCCTATTGGTCCATTCTAGGATCCTAGCAATCTATTGTTATGCATCCCAAACAAAGGCAGTTCAGGCTCAATACATAACATATGTTGTAAAACATAATAGTCCTAACTGTGGAACTACATCAACAGGAAAATAATTGCTAATGCAAAAGTCATTTCTATTATTTGCTTGTATGATGGAAACCTGCTTAGCACTAACTAGTATGTACTGAAGGCAAGATGGTCCTTCCTACCTGCTCCAAAGGCAAAGAAGAAACTCTTGTCAGCATTCTCTTTTAAAAGGGACATCACTCTTTTCCCCATTCTCTCGTTCCTCTTGTAGATGAGTTCCTGTCGGAAATAGCTGTCAATCTCTTGTGCTGTGACTTGCTCATGTGGAGGAAGGGTTGTATTGATGAAGTTAGGGAGCTGAAATTAAGAACAAAAAAGCATTAAGTGTCAGGCACAGGTTGTGCAAAAGAGAAGGCGAAATGGTGACCTACCAACTGTGAATAACGTCATTCAGGGAGACTGGAAGGAGGAAAGCCCTTTTCGATAGAAGTGTGTCTTTTTTCCCATTTTCAGATCATTTTTGTTTCAACAATTGTATTTGCTTTTGTTTTACTCCTTATTGCATTTGTTCATTGTTAGGTTTGCCTTCATTCTCATTGCCTTCTGTCAAGGAAGCGAAAGGAGATGGGTAGGAATATATGGCTCCAAACCCCAATCCTTCCTTTCCTGCCTGGTCTTCCTAGGCAAAAACAAATCATAGCACAAACACATCTATGAAGTAGGTGGCCACTAGTCTGCCAAAGCTCTTGAAGCGGACAGAATATGTGTACATGCATGCCCTACGTCTCCTTTTCACATGCATACATTCACACAGCTTTACTCTTGATTTATGAGTCAAAGATCCCCAACTTGTAACTGGAGCCAGCAATAAAGGCCTTGGTATCAAGGCTAAGCAAGAGCTTTATTGAGAAAGAGTGGGGGAAAGAAGATACAAGGGGCGGGGCTTCAGAAAATCTAGAGAATATGCAGTGGTGATTAGAAGAACACACACACATATGAGTGGAGTTGCAAAGCAGTTCAATTGTACATGAAATCCTGATGCACCTATCTAAAACTGTCCTAGCCAATTATTTCAAGTTAGTTCATAGATCCAGTGCACATACATCATGGCATACACAGCAAAACTCAGTCCTGTGCCTGCTCCAAAAGGAAATGTGCACAGGATTTTCTGCTGAATGAGGTTTTAAAGAGTTGACAGAGGTGCCACTCCTCACCTTGAGACTGGGCTATCACTGATAGTAGTTTTTCAGTTCCCATTGTGGGGAGAATTAGCCAATGGCCAGTGACCAGTTTTGGAGAAGAAACAGTTGGCGATGTTCACATCTTTGCACAGACAAAGCACCTTGGATGTAATTAGATGGAGACTTGGTCCTGAGAGCAAGGATGTAAGAGGATGAGTTACAGTATCCTTGAGGAAGCTTAGGAAAACATGCAAACAGTAGGAAAAATTCCTGGGAAAATCATGGGAACATCATGACTATTTCACTGGGAATAAATGAATCCCTTTGCTCCTCCAGCCAGTCAGTGGGCAACTGTCTATATAATGTTTCATTAAAATAACAACAACCACAATAATAAACAGTAGGGTCCAGCAATACAAATAAAACTTTCAAAACTTCCAGACTAACCAAAGACAGTTTTACAAATCAGTAGAGGGAGATGAAAAAGTAGAAGTAAAACCAGACAAAGAAAAAACAACAATCTGGGCTGAGGAAGAAGCTTGGACAAAGCTGGTCCTGAGGTGAGTTGCTTTTCCTATACTGCTGGGGAACGTTAACTGAGGTTGCTATGTGAGAAAACAGTGTGTGAGGGACAGTGAATGCTTGAAAGCCTGCTGGAGAGGGTTTTTTTAAATTGTTTCTGTGTGTTTTTTGGTCTGGTCTTTTGCTGTGAGAGGAGGGTCTGTTTGCCTGGGGTTGGTTGCTGGTCCCACCCTCTACTGTTGCTGTGACTGTTGGGAGGTGGGGACTGTGAACCTTTGAATTGCAAGGCTCCTCCTCACCAGAGGCTTTTGCCCTGTGGCTCTTATCCAACGGATCGGGCCTGGTGATTCCATAAGTAGTTAATAAAATTGTATATTGTTGTGCTTGTTACCCCTTTTGGCTCAGGCAGCCTTTTGCTGAGTTCTCTAAGTTTCAGGATGCATTAGGGCACCAAGGTATTTCTAGATGAAATAATCCACTTGGGAAGTGATGATGAATGCTCATGGACCATTTCCAGTCACCTGCGGGAAGTGTGCCATGTTTGTCTACCTCCCTGAAAACAAGATGGACTACACTTGTCAGAAGTGCAAATTGATAGGACACTAAGAGGAGAAGGTTCGGAGACTGGAGGAAAGAATTACTACTCTCAAGGAAATCAAGGAAGGGGAGAAATTCATTAATAGAAGCCTTGATGTCCTGCATGTTGGAAACATGTGTGTTGCAAGGTCTAAAATCCAGTCATTATAGGGTTAATGTGTGTCTACCTTGTGTGCTATTGTTTAAACTGACCTGGAAGGGAACCTGGCACAGAGTCAATGGGAAGAAAACGCAGGAAAGTGAAGCCTATTTACTAACAATAATTGGTTAATGCATTCAGGTGATTTCCTTCTAGGGGCCAAGAAGAAGAAGAAGTATCTCCATTGTTGTAGACCATGTGGTCAAAGTGTAACGATGTAGTCTTAGGTGTCTTTATTGTTTTGTAGATTTCCTGTGAACCCTTCCCTTTAGAAATAAAGGTTTTTTCATAGAAGAAAATGCCTCCTCTCCAGTGAAGCAAAGATCCATTGCAATCTCTGAATATTAAAGTATTTTGCCAGTTTTTCCAACACATCTCTGTAAAATGGAGCTCTTCTGCCAGGCTTTTTGGAGCTGCCACCACCACTAACCACCACCGTTAACAACTAACAACTGATAGCTGAAGGTGAGGGAGCCCTGTCTCCTGGAACTTTTAATGACAGTTGGTGTCAGTTGCCAGAAGGATAACTACAAGAGGATCGAGGGACTGACTATAAGAAGAGTGGATTGTGTTATCACAGCCATTGGGAATTATTGTTATTAGCACTATATTGAGTTGTATAGTTAAATGATTTTAGAATTGTTTTAATTCAAATTAGTCACATTTTATTGTAAATTATGGTCCCCGCCACATGGGGTGGGGGGGAAGTGCGGTAAAAGTGCAGCTGTTTCAAAGCCGCACCAAAAGTAACATGCGGTGGCGGGATCACATCGATCCCCTGAGCCACCGCGCATTACCTCCCCGGCACGATCAGATGCTGGAGGAAGCCATGGTAGGGAGAGGGAGGCTGCCAAACTGCGCATGCGTGATCATGCGCAGTTTGGCCAGGAGCCTGAGATGCGCTGGCAGAAGAACGTGCCAGCGATCCCACGGCTGTGCTTGCCGCAGCCTTTCAGGTAAGTCCACCTCAATAGGTGGGGTTTTTTCCAGCGGATTACTGGCATTAGGGACGGATCGGGGATGGGTGCACGCCGCTTCCCAGATGCTGCAGTGAGATCACGCCCATTTGCTGCGCCCCTGATCTGTTACCTGATATGCTTAAGTGAAGTAAGTTTCAAATGCTCACTGGATCCAGAGAGAAAGACTAGGAGCTAATTAACAGCTGAGAGGCTTGATTTTAAAACAACCTTTTCCCGCCTGCAAATTTGCTTTACTCTCCCTGCCACACAAAGCTGCAACTGAGAAAGGCTGGTCACTCTAATTCTTGCTTGATAAGAGAAATCTCATCTACGCCAGCTCACACATGCTACAGAGAACCTTTTGAAGTTTTTGCGTGTTTTGGAATCCCAGCTACAGAGGAGAACAGGAGAAGCCGATGGCTTCCACTTGCTCTTGCTTCCTGGTCTGAAGACAGGATTAACCCTGTGAGTGCCTGCTGAGTGCCTGCTACAGCCTGCAGATCAGAATGAGTGGTACAAGGACATCTGCTGGATCAGCTGCAGATGTGAGTATGTTCTGAGCTAGAGATCTCAACCCAGGGGGGTTAGGTCCACTCAAGTTGACCCAGCATAATTTTAATTGGTGGCTCAGCTCCCTAAAGAATAGACTGCAAATATATGGGGCTGAAGATATTTTAACAAAGGAAGGCCCTACAGTGAGCCAGAGAAAAGTGCCTTCAGAAGACTAGATGGCTATGCCAAGTCCTTGATTATGGGTTCAGTTAATTGCCATGATATGCACAGCCTGCATATAATAGAAACTTCCAAATTTATGTTTGAAAATCTGAAAGACAAGTATGGAGGGAAGACAACCAGTAAGATTTATTATTTGAAGGCTCAGATCTTTGACTATAAAGGAAAGTGACTCTTTACCTGGTCAATTAAAGAAGCTAATGGGGACTTAGAATCAATTGAAAGAACTTGGGAAGACTCCTCACCAGTTAGACATGATTGCTGCTATACTGAATGGACTCTCTACACTGCATAGGGAAGAAGAGGAGAAAGCTGAAGGGAATGGGGATCTCTTAGATCCTTCCTGTCATAGGAGGGGGAATATGATGGGAAAAGATGATAATGGAGGTGAACCACTGGCTGCATTTGTGGTGCTGGCAGGAGCAATTTGGATTCTGGGACCACAGACTAGGTTTCCTAGATGCATGGCCGGCTCACTCACTAGGCGAACTAGGCGATTGCCTAGAGTGGTATGCACAGCCTGCATATAATAGAAACTTCCAAATTTATGTTTGAAAATCTGAAAGACAAGTATGGAGGGAAGACAACCAGTAAGATTTATTATTTGAAGGCTCAGATCTTTGACTATAAAGGAAAGTGACTCTTTACCTGGTCAATTAAAGAAGCTAATGGGGACTTAGAATCAATTGAAAGAACTTGGGAAGACTCCTCACCAGTTAGACATGATTGCTGCTATACTGAATGGACTCTCTACACTGCATAGGGAAGAAGAGGAGAAAGCTGAAGGGAATGGGGATCTCTTAGATCCTTCCTGTCATAGGAGGGGGAATATGATGGGAAAAGATGATAATGGAGGTGAACCACTGGCTGCATTTGTGGTGCTGGCAGGAGCAATTTGGATTCTGGGACCACAGACTAGGTTTCCTAGATGCATGGCCGGCTCACTCACTAGGCGATTGCCTAGAGTGGGCTGGCCCTTAGGGGTGCCAAACTGCACCCGGCCCCGTACTCTGGGAGTTTCTTGATTATTTGTGTTTTTCATTCTTCCTAAAATGCATTTATTTTTGAAAAATGGTGGGCGCACGGGGAGGGGGGCGCCAGAAAACTATTAGCACATGATGGACTTCACCTGTCAAGGTCAGGGAAGAATGTGTTTGGTGGAAATCTGGGAATATTCATCAAGAGGGCTTTAAACTGAAACCAGAAGGGGAAGGAGATGACAAACACAGGGATTTAAATGAAGAAGAGCAAATAACAGAGGCCCACCTGGGAGGAACAGGATGAACGAAGCCAAAGGTGTGGGGCTTCAGGTGTCTATGTACCAATGCCCAAAGCTTGGGCAATTAGAAGGAAAAGCTTGGACTTCTAATTCAGACAGAGGGATATAATTTAGTAGGCATCACAGAGACTTGGGATGATTCTCAGGACTGGAATGTAATAGTGGATGGATATGACTTGTTCAAGAAAAATCAAAAGGGTTGAAGAGGAGGCAGAGTAGTGCTATATGTGAGGAGAGGTTTTGTTTATCAAGAAATACTGGAGGGGAAGGGCAACAGCCCAATGGAAAGTATCTGGGTAGGGGTAAGGGAAGGAAGGACAAACAGTATTGTGGTTGGTGTGTGCTATAGATCTCCTGACCAGGATGAAGAAGTGGATGCTGCCCTCCAGTTTGAGAGCCAGTTGGTGTAGTGGTTAAGAACGTGGACTCTAATCTGGGAAAACCAGGTTTGATTCCCCACTCCTCCACATACAGCTGCTGGTGTGACCTTGGGTCAGTCATAAGTTCTTTCAGAGCTGTTCTCTCAAGGGCAGTTCTTGGGAGAGCTCTCTCTATCCCACCTCCCTGACAGGTTGTCTGTTGTGGGGAGGGGAAGGAAAGGGATTGTAAGCCACTCTGAAACTCCTTCAGGAAGTGAAGGGCAGGGTATAAATCCAATCTCTACTTCTTCCTTGAACAGCTTGGCAGGGTAATCCAAACAACATTACCTGGTAGTTATGAGTGACTTCAGCTTCCGTGATGTGTGCTGGAAGACAAACTCTGCAAAGTGTCCACAGTCACACATGTTCCTGACCCATCTGGCTGACAGCTTCCTTCATCAAATGGTGGAGGAAACTATGACCACCAAGCCAGGCAGAGAAATCAGATGAGACACTCATAGAACAGATTACAAAGTTCTCAAAGAGATGAGACATGTGGTCATGGGCAATGCTCCCTCTAAGCTGTGGAGTCTTGTGAGCAAAAATTGTACTTTGTGAGCTACTGGCATTAAAGTTGTGAGCGAGCGATTTGGCTGCTGCATAAATTGGTTTGCTCTGGAGCCATCATTCCTGAGCTAAGACAAAAATGTGTGAGCCAGCTCATGCTAACTCAGCTTAGAGGGAACACTGGTCATGGGAGATTTCAATTACCCGTATATCTGTTGGAAGTCCAACTCTGCTAAAAATGAAAAGTCCAATAAATTCCTGACTTGTCTTGCTGATACCTTCATTTTACAGAAAGTAGAGAGGGAAACAAGGGGATCTGCTATCTTGGACTTGATTCTTACAAACAGGGAAGAACTGGTTGATGAGGTAAGTAGTGGGCACCCTGGGTAGTAGTGACCATGTAATTTTGGAATTTACAGTCTTGGGGAAGGGAAAAGCTGTAAGTAGTCAGAAATTTAGGTTGGACTTCAGAAAAGCAAATTTTGACAAACTTCAAGTTATGCTGGGTAGAATCCCATGGTCAGAAATACTTAAGGAGAAAGGAGTTCGAGGGATGGGAGTTTCTTAAAAGTGAAATATTGAAGGCACAATCACAAATGAATCATATGAGAAGGAAAAAAGGGAGGAGCCTAAAGAAGCCAAGGTGGTGTCATAAACAGCTTTCTAAAGAGTTGAGAAATAAAAAAGACTCATTTAGAAAGTGGAAGGAGGGCATTATAATCTTATATACAAATAACCAATGCTTGTTATACTAAGCTAAAGCTTAGCATGAGCTTAGTCTGGTGAGAGATGCTACAACAACAAAAAAGGGTTATTTTCTTATGTCCAAAGTAAGAAAAAGAGCAAGGATATGGTAGGCCCATTGCAGGGCCTGGAAAGTGAAACTGTAACAGGTGATGAAAAGAGGGCAGAACTGCTCAATTCCTACTTTTCCTCAGTCTTCTCTTGTGAGGGAAACAGTGCTCAGCATTGCAAAAACAGAACACATGATGAGGGAAGGGAATTGCAGCCTAGGATCCGCATAGGGGTAGTACATAAACACCTAGTTTCTTTAAATGAAAGTCTGAAAAGTACTGGGTTCGCCACATGGAGGACTCGGACGACGACATGCGGTTCCACATGTTTATTGTACTTAACACAAGACTAACTAAAACGGCCCTGCAAGGCCAACTATATACATACCCACCCAGCACAGCCTTAGTCCATTGGAAGGTTTGAATTTCCTGCCAGAGTGGCTATTGGTTGGGGCTGGGGAGGACTAGGATCCAATGTTCCTATTGTCCAGGGGAGCCAAGCTCCTGTCTTTGCCACGGACCCCTAGTGGCGGTCCACGTACATAGCAAAGTCCTTGGGGCCAGATGAACTGCACCAAGGGGTACTAAAAGACCTTACAGATGTAGTTTCTGAGTTTCTGTCCATTATTTTTGATAATTCTTGGAGAACAGGTGAGGTGCCAGAAGATTGGAGGAAGGCAAATGTTGTCCCCATCTTCAAGAAGGGGAAAAAGGAGGATCCAGTTAACTACCAACCTGTCAGCTTGATGTCTATACCTGGGAAAGTTTTAGAACAAATAATCAAACAGAGAGTCCTTGAGCATTTAGAAAGGGTGGCTAAGAGCCAGCATGGGTTTCTCAAAAACAAGTCATGTCGGACTAACCTTATCTCTTTTTTTGAGAATCTTATTACCTTGCTGTATCAGGGGAATGCTGTAGACAGAGTTTATCTTGATTTCAGTAAGGCTTTTGATAAGGTTCCACATAACATTCTTGTTGACAAATTAATAAAATGTGATTTGGATCCTATGACTGTTAGGTGGATTTGTAACTGGTTGACAGATTGCACGCACAGAGTGCTTGTTAATGGTTCCTTGTCCTCTTGGAGAGGAGTGACAAGTGGAGTGCCTCAAGGATCTGTGGAGGGACTTGTTTTGTTCAACATCTTTATAAATAATTTGGAGGAAGGAATAGAGGGAATGCTTATTAAATTTGCAGATGATACTGAATTGGGAGGGGTAGCAAATACGGTAGAAGAATTTCAACGGGAATAAATATAAAGTTCTGCATTTAGTTAGGAAAAATCAAATGCATAATTACAGGATGGGGGAGACACGTCTTGGCAGTAGTATGTGCAAAAAGGATCTGGGGTCTTAGACCACACACTAAATATGAGTCAGCACTGTGATGTGGTAGCTAAAAAGGCAAATGTGATTTTGGGTTGTATCAACAGAAGTATTGATAGTATCACTTTACTCTGCTCTGGTTAGACCTCGCCTAGAGTATTGTATTCAGTTTGGGGCACCACCATTTAAGAAGGCTATAGACAAGCTGAAATATGTCCAGAGGAGGGCAGTGAAGATGGTGAGGGGGCTGGAGACCAAATCCTATGAGGAAAGGTTGAAGGAGCTGGGTATGTTTAGCCTGGAGAGGAGACGAGTGAGAGGTGATATGACAACCGTCTTTAAGTACTTGAAGGGCTGTCATATAGAGGATGGCATGGAGTTGTTTTCTGTTGCCCCAGACGGTTGGACCAGACCCAACGGGTTGAAATTAAATCAGAAGTTGTTGTTGTCGTTCAGTCGCACAGTTGAGTCCGACTCTTCATGACCCCATCCTCAGGAGGTGGTGGGCTCTTTTGAGGTTTTTAAACAGAGGCTAGATAGCCATCTGACAGCAATGCTGATTCTGTGAATTTAGGCAGATTATGATAGGGAGGGCAAGAAGGGTTGCATCAGTGCATAGTTCTTGTGGTCCTTTCTTACATGCCCAGGAAAATGCTGATTGCCATTTTGGGGTCAGGAAGCAATTTTCCTCCATGCCAGTTTGCCCGGGGATCCTGGAGGTTTTTTGTCAACTTCTGGGCATGAAACTGGGGTCATTGGGAGTGTGGGAGAAGGAACTTGTGAATTTCCTGCATTGTGCAGAGGGTGGAGTAGATGACCCCCCATGAAATATAAATATTAGGCCCCTGCCACACGGCAGGGAAAACACCAGTGAAAGTGTGGCTAATTAGAGCCGCACCCAAATAGAGACGCTGCGGGCGGGATCCCATGGATCCCGTGAGCCGCGCACCATTGGTCCCCGGCACGATCAGATGCCGAGGAGGAAGAGACGAGTGGGAGGGGAAGTCTGCTGAACTGCCGGGGGCCAGTTCGGCCGGGGGGCAGGGATGCGCCGGCGCAAGGATGCGCCGGCGATCCCACAGCTGCACTTGCCGCGGCCCTTTTGATTGAACCACCCGGTTAGGTGTTTCTTTTTTGGTGCGCTTTTTCGGCGGAAGGGACAGATGGGGGACGGGCGCAGCACGATTCCCAGATGTTGCTGTGGGATCGCGGCCGTTTGCTGCAGCCCCGATCCGTCCCTCTCCCGGCCCAAAACCCCTCATGTGAACAGGGCCTTAACAGCCTACCACATAGTATTGTTGTAAGGGGAAATATAAAACTTCTTTACAGTGTTAAGCATAATATAGAAATCAGTATTATAAGAAGCAGTAGGTAAAGAAGTTGCTTTGCTAAAGTTTCAATTTTGATGCAAAATGCATGTGTGAGCCCAAATAAAAGAAAAGGGGAAATTGAAGGAAAATGGCAGATTGTCAGAGTCCTGCAGCAATCAGTTCCCCACAACTTTCTTTCCAAAAGAGTAAAGTTTATTGGAGTCTGCAAAGGCAAGTCATCTGCATATACATTTAGTGTCAGGATTGAAAATAAGCACGCGTAGCCAAAAGATATACTTGATTCAAAGGGTCAGGGGATGGTCTTGGGCCCATCAGAATAAAAGAAAAGCCTGCCTAAGCTAACCGGCTATACATTCCCAGATAATAGAGCAACAAGGTACCAAGGTCACAGTCTCAGACTACAGGGCGATAAAGAAGAGGGAGAATCAAAACATAACATTCCAAACCGAGCATAATTCATCCAGCAGCAAGCATCCCCCCCATCTCAACCATGGCAGCTGCATAGCTGACACAGATTGGCAAGTCAGAGACAAAGTCTGATCATGACTACTGTGATATCAACTGCATAACAGTATGCCTGTGGGCTATTTCTAAATGACTTGACCATTTGGTTTTGCAGAACTTACAGGTAAGATCACTAAAACATAAACCACATTTAGGATTAATCAAATGATGTTATCTTTCCATTGTCCCTGAAGTGCAGACATATCCCCTTTCTGCAATGCAAAGGAAACTAAAGCCACCCAATTTTTGCAATTCATACTCCAGAGTACACCCACCCACTCTGCAACCAAACTGTCATAATCTTCCTAACAGAAGAACTACACACAGTAGAGCTCAGGTTTTAACAGAGTCAGCACTTCTGTCACTGCAATGCCTTTTCCATTACGAATTTTTGCTGGCACAACTCAGCATTCCGCATCCTGGAGACAGTAGATTCAAAAACTTTGCAACATGTTACAAAAAGAAACACAATGACAATACTCTCTGTTATTTATTGATATACAACGTATTTACCTATTCGCTTGGGAGTAGAGTATACAATTTTGTGTGATGTGAACCCAATGAAAAACCCTTAAAAAGCCACAAGACAATGGCTAATCTGGGATAACCTTTCATATAACATGATACTTTTATATGTATCTTAGTTGTAACCTGGCCAAGCTCTGATCTGCCAATTAGCATCTGTGAGCTCCAAACCATTATCTATTTACTATGGAAACATCCATTTGGAAATGCAGAGTTGAACTGGTCTTCCTGCAATATTAAGGAAGCAACAACAACCTGGTATCTGCAAATTCCAGCTTTAGAAACTGACAATTTCTTAAAGGTACTATTCATTCTAGTAGTAGAGATGAACCATGGCTATATTAACTGTCTTATTTTTGCAATGGGAAAACATCACAGTCTTGTCAGCTCTAGATATCCTCACCACATACCAGGTGAAGATTGGAAAATTCACTGAAATCAATGTTGTTTTTACTGTTACATAGTGATGACCTGAAAATACAATGTGGGATTGTTGGCTAAGTGATAAAGATTACCAAGTTGCAAAATGGAAAATCCTTCATCACCATTAAATCTAGTGTTGAATTGGGAAATGGTTCAGTCATAGGATCTCCCCGCTTGGTTTTCTTCCCCTGGTTCTTTGTCCATCTCCCCAGATAATGTATGGCATACTCCAAGCCACATTTGCTACAGTAGCTTGAAGAACAGGGAAGAACTGAAGGTGTGTGGGGGATGACTACAGTCAAGAGAAACCATGGCTACCTAATCTTCCACCAGCTGCAGATTTAAAGGTAAAAATTATCATTTTAGGCTGGGTTCAAAGGAACATGGTCTTTTATTCAGGAGTTCAGTATCATGGATAAACGACACCAAGGTCAGGCACAGAACTCACAGTCTAGTAGTACATATAATGATTAAACACTACTTGTATTTAGCACATTGTACTTATGTACTGATGGGGGCTGTGGTGGCTCAGAGGTTAAAGATGCTGAGTTGCAGATCGGAAGATCACTAGTTCAGCAGTTCGAGATCCTATTGCCACATGATGGAGTGAGCTCCCGTCTCTTGCCCCAGCTCCTGTCAACCTAGCAGTTCGAAAGCAAGAAATTGCAAGTAGATAAATAGCTACTGCTTCGGTGGGAAGCTAACAGTGTTCTGTGTGTCTTGGCGTTTAGTCATGCTGGCCACATGACCATGGAGACGTCTTCGGACAGTGCTGGCTCTTTGGCTTGGAAACGGAGATGAGCACCACCCCCTAGAGTCGGATTCGGCTAGCTTTTGAGCAAGGGAAACCTTTACCTTTTCCTTTACCTTTTACTTTACTGATGTAGCCAAGGAAATATAGGTTGTTCCTTTAAATTTGACCCTTGATTTGTTTCATCTATGCACTGCACAAGTGAAAAAGGTTGTTGTCACTCTCCACCATTGAATATAATATTTTGTTAGTTTCCCAACAAAAAAATTGCTTTAGCTTTATGTGGAATACAGATGCTGCTCTGGAATCATTTTCAGTTCTAATGTACCTTGACAGACACAGACAAGAAAAGTGGTCAGCTTTTGGTTCTCACACCTGAATCCAATCTGTATCTCCATACTTTGGTACCCTTGTTGCCCACCCCATGCATTAAAAGATCACAAGAACTGAGAGGACACCATCTGAACACCTTGAGATGAATTCTTCCCCTGTTAAAAAACAGCAAGAAAACCCAAGAAGTCATTATATCTGGAAATGTGAAAAATAGCAATACAATCAATATTCTGTAGTAAAGTAAACCAAAAGTTTTAATATTTCACAACATAACTCGCTGAATGTTTCATATAACCATCAATAAAAACCCTATTTAATTGTCTTTTTAAATAATTACAATTCAATGTCTGCATCTCATCTACTGGTAGTTTCATCCAATTAGATGAACCTGATTTCTGCACACTGTTCTGCTGCAGTAGTCACTGAATACTATTGCTTATTATTTATTTATTTATTTATTATTTTAGATTTATATCCTGCCTTGCCTGCGCATGCTTCAGTCCACATAGCTAAACACAGTACAGCTAAGGAATGAGATTAGCCATTACTAAACAGTCCCACTAGTGTCATTGGGCCATAGAGTTTACTATCTTCTCCTGGAGGGGCCATGTTTCAGTGGCAGACCACAAGCTTTGCATGCAGGCTCAATCCCTGGCATTCCCAGGTAAACAGTCTCAGGTACCTAGCGTGGAAACACCCTTCTTGAGACTCCGGAGAGCTGCTGCCAGTCAGAGCAGGCAATACTGAGTAAGATGAATCAACTGTCTTAGGTCCCGGTCACACTGGCGGTAAAAGCCACGCTGGAAGTGCAGCTTCTTAGAGCCGCACCAAAGGAAAGCACAGCATCGGGATCAGATGCTTCCCCTGAGCCGCCGCGCATATTCTGTCCGGCGCGATCACATGGCCGGGGGAAGCAAGGCAAAGAAGGGCAAGCTGAGGCTGCTGGAGTATGCATGCACAGTCCAGCAGTCACGCATGCGCAGTCTGGCAGTCCCTTGAATAACACAGGCTGCCAGCGCGTCTGCAATCCCATGCCCGGCCTTGCTGCGGATCTTCCAGTAGGTACTACATTTCCCTAGTACCCAGAGGTCATTTCGGGGGGGATCGCGGGGGATCGCAGTTCCCCCGGGTGAGGTACGGGGGGCGGGGCACATGATGAAGCCCCGCCCCCTGCTTCCGGCTGCCCCGCTTCCAGCCCTCATTCAGCCAGGAGGCAGGAGAAGAGAGAGGGACCGCCGGGCCCCTCATGGGGCTCGGCAGTGGAGCTGCAAGGCCGGCGGCGGCCGGGACTGTTGGGGGCGGGGTGTGTGGCCTTATGACACACGTCCTGTGATGTCAGGGGGTGTGGCCTTATGTCACACTTCCAGTGATGTCAGGGGGTATGGCATATGCTAATGAGTTTAATTAATTCATAGCATCGTATTCCCCTTTACTATGTATGGGTGTGAAAGTTGGATGATGGGGGGGCAACTGTGGGAGGGCTTCTCGTGTCCTGGCACTTGGTATTTTTGGCCACTGTGTGACAGAGTGTTGGACTGGATGGGCCATTGGCCTGATCCAACATTGGCTTCTCTTATGTTCTTATGACAATGAAGAAAACTGACAGGAAAAAAAGTTGATTCCTTTGAAATGTGGTGTTGAAGGAAAGTTTTAGATACTGTAGACCACCAAAAATACAAAGTAGTTGGTTGTAGATCAAACCAAGCCTGAATTCTCCCTAGAAGCTAAAATGACTCTGAGACTATTGTACTTTGGTCACATGATGAGAAGACAAGAGTCACTGGAAAAGACAATAATGCTAGGAAAAGCTGAAGGCAGCAGGAAAAGAGGAAGACCCAACATGAGATGGATTGACTCAATCAAGGAAGCCGCGACCCTCAGTTCGCAAGACCTAGCAAGGCTGTTAATGACAGGATGTTTTTGGAAGATATTAACTCATAGGGTCACCATAAGGTGGATGTGATTTGATGGCACAACAAACACACATATGCCAACTGCACTTCACAAACCAGCAAACCGACCATGTATAAGATGTACTGTACCCCTTCTAGATCTGCGAGCCATTTGTGATGTACTAGTTAGAGTGTCAGACTAGGATCTCAAATTCTCAGCTTCAGATCCATATTCTGGGTGGAAGTTTGCTGAGTGAATTAATGCACATGTTCTACAACTTTGCAATATGATCTCTAGAGCATGTTCCTTTTCTGAATCCAGCATGAACATCTGGGATTTCTTGTTCCATATATGGTGACAGTCTGTTGTAAGATTTTGAGCATCACCTTACTCATGTGAAAAATTATTGTGATGGTCCGACAGTTGCTGCAGTCTTTGATGTCTCCTTTTTCAGAATTGGAATGCAAATTGAGAATTTCCAGTCCATGAGCCATGGCTTTGTTTTTTGCTGGCACAATTTGTTAAGACTTTGATTGGACTCTGTTACTGTGGCTTGGAATAGCTCTCATGATATTCCATGTATTCCCACTGATGGAAGCATTTATAAAAGCAACATTACTTACAAAAGACAAAATAGAAAAATATGAAACTTTATTAGATAGAAACAACATTTTGAAAACTCAGGAGGAATTATGCATACAAAATATAAAATTGACCTGGTGGGAAAATACTCAACTAATTACTAGATACAATAAAGACAAAAAGATTGGCTTCCAAGATACAAAAACAGATTTAGACAAAATTTGGTTGTCCTCAAGTGATAAAATGATACAGAAACAATACAAATTTCTCCTTTACGAATATTTACATGATGAAGTAGTGAAGACTCCAATGATATCCTGGATGCAAGACTTTGGTCATAATATTGATATAGATGATTGGTCCAAAACATGGAAAACGCTAACATTTACGTGAGCAACCTCATATAAAGAAAACATATATAAAATGTTTTACAGGTGGCACTGGTCACCAGATAAATTAGCCAAATGCTATACAAACATCTCCCAAAATTGTTGGAAATGTAAACATAGTATAGGTACTTACTATCATATGTGGTGGAGGTGTAATATTACACACAATTATTGGTGTTGAGTACATAAATTAATAAAATAAACCATGGATATAGATTTACCATATATACCAGAAATGTTCTTGTTAAATATGTTACCAGATGAATGTAAAAAAACAGATCAATATTTTATAATGTATATTTTATAATGTATATGTGTTTGCCAAATATTGGAAATTAGAGAAAATACCTTCAAAGGAAGAACTAATTCATAGGTTGTTGGATATAGCGGAGATGGATAAATTGTCATTAATTTTACAAGGAAAAAATGAAGATTTGTTTAGAGATAGATGATATAGATTTTACACCTGGTTAGAAAACAAGCATTGTAATAGACTCACAGTATTGTAATCAAGTTAATGTAACTGATATATGTATCAGTGACAATGTCAAAATTTTAAATAAAACTTAAAAAAAAGATATTCCATATATTCCTGCAGATTTGTTTCTCCCAGTTGCTCTCAGTGCAGCTTTCACTTCACTTTCTAAACCTGTAGGTTCTTCTTCAATTGATTTTTCTTGGAAGGAATCTGTCATCCTTTCTCCTCTTTTGTATAATTCTCAGGTGTATCGCTCCCATATTTTCTTTATTTTGTCCTGTTAAGTTAATGCATTTCTATGTTGATCTTTCAGCATTCCTAACTGTGCCTTAAATTTCCTTTTGATTTTTTGGATCTTGTGGAACAGATCAAAAGATTCTTAAGTGTAAGGATGTGTCACTGGTGACCAAGATCAAGTTAATTTATGCCATAGTATGCCCCATTACTATGTATGCTTGCAAAAGTAGGACAATGAAGAAAGCTGACAGGAAGAATGTTGATTCCTTTGAAATGTGGTGTTGGCAGAGAGTTTTACAGATACTGTGGGCTGCTAAAAAAAGACAAAGAAGTGAGTTCTGAATCACATCAAGCCTGAACTCTCCCTAGAAAGTAAAATTACTTAACTGAGGTTCTTTGGTCACATTATGATAAGACAAGAGTCACTGGAAAAGACAATAATGCTAGGAAAAGTTGAAAGCAGCAGGAAAAAAGGAAGACCTAACATGAGGTGGATTGAGTCAACAAAAGAAGCCACGACCCTCAGTTTGCAAGACCTAGTAAGGCTGTTAATGATAGGGCGTTTTGGAGGACATTAATTCATAGGGTTTGAAGCAACTTGACATCCCTTAACACAGACACACAACTTTGCATCAGTGAATACATTTTAATGTATATATACATGTATATATTTAATGTTTATACACACACACAATTCCAAAGTGACATTGATTTTATTTATTTATTTATTTTGGCTTCTATCCCTGCCCTCCCCACCACAGCAGGCTCAGGGCAGCTCACAACATTATTACTGATAAAACCATTTCTTAGTTAAAATTACAATAAATTAAATCTAAAAACAATTCATAAAGTACTAGCAATGGCGTACAACATGGTGGGAGTCCACAATCAATTAGCGTATGGTCTGGGTCATGTCAGCAAGGCACAGGCTATTCAGAGATTTTAATGATATTATTGGTGTTATTAAGATATTTATGGTATTGAAGCCAGGGCCTCAAATAGTTGTGGTGGCTTCTTAATCAAATGCCTGCTGGAAGAGCTCAGTTTTACAGGCCCTGCAGAACTGTAAAAGGTCCCAAAGGGCCCTGATGTCTTCTGGGAGCTCATTCCACCAGTATGGAACCACCACCGAGAAGGCCTTGGCCCTTGTTGCTGCAAGCCTGGCTTCTCTAGGGCCTGGGAGGACCAGGCAATTTTTGAGTACCCAATCGCAGTGCTCGCTGGGGAATGTATGGGGAAAAGCAGTCCTTTCTGTACATAGGTCCCTGGCCATAAAGGGCTTTAAAGGTAAGTACCAGCACCTTGAACTGAATTCAGTACACTATAGGTAGCCAGTGCAGTGCTTTTAGCGCACGCTGGATGTGTTCCCGCATAGGGAGATCCAACAACAGCTTGGCCACTGCATTCTGCACTAGCTATAGCTTCCAAATTTGGGACAAGGGCAGCCCCATGTAGAGGGAATTACAGTAGTCCAGTCTCGAAGTGACCATTGCATGGATCACTGATGCCAGGTCATTGCATTCAAGGAAGGGAACCAACTGCCTGATCAGCCGAAGATGGTAAAAGACTGACTTGGGCCCACATTGATCTGTACCTTCTGGTCTATGCCAAGAAATGGAAAATAAAGTGCCTGCCAAGTCTAAGGATTAGCCTTTATCATGTAAGCAGGGGCAACCCACTTAGTAGTAGACCTAGACAATTGCATAGGGCATCCGAGGGCTAAGGGTACCAGGGACACAAAACGATCCTTGCTGGGGCAAGCAGCATCCCCAAGTGCTGCCCTGGCCCCAGCACCACTTCCCAGGTCACTCTATAGGGCTCCCAACTCTTGCCAAATCACGGCGGGGGATCTGCATGTCTTTGCAGAATCTGTGCCACGGGGACAGCGAGACGCGTTGCACCCGCCGTCTCCAGGACATGACGCTACGCGTCGCTCTGGCAACGGGGCTGTTTTGAGCCCCGTTGCCAGAGAGACGTGTAGCGTCATGTCCTGGCGACGGCGGGTGTAACACATCTCGCCTTCCCATGGCACGGATTCTGCAAAGACACACAATCCCCTGCCACAACTTGGCAACCCTATCACTCTACTTACCTTAGACATCTTCCCCCAGGAAAAAGGAAGGGAAGGAGGAAGAGCAGTCAGGAAACAATTCCAGAATGCTCCCTCTTGGGGTGTGGTGGCTTGCCTGGCCTCCCTTCCCTATCCCTAACCCCATCCAGCCCCCTTGAAGGATAGAGTGAGACAAATCAGGAAGGCACTCCTGCTGCCATGCCCTTGGCCCCCACAAAGCCATTAGGAAGGGGTGTGGTGGCTCACCCAGCCTTGTTTTGTACAAATCATTCACTAGAAACACTGCTATATTTCTTTTTAGGGACAAAGCTCCATGCCAGCTCCTCACCACTATATCTAAACTTAAATGTGATAAGAAAATTATACATACCTACAGTTTACTAAATATGGATTCTACCTCTTCTTTTTTTTTACCCTTGATAAACAAGTATGCCATTCCCTAGACAAGTAAGAGTTTTGCTTATCACTCAACACTCCACCTAATGGTCTTGGTCTGCACATTTCTTTCTTTCTTTATTGTTTTTTATCCAGAGCATTCCAAAGATAGTTTTTATTGCCCAGAACAGGAAGTCGGCCAGCTATTCAGCTATATGCTTAATCCAGTGCTGGGATGGAAGCAAATTAATGATGTAACTAAGGCTTATCAGGAACCTTAAATCTGGAAGGACAAATTTGAGATGTCCTTATATTTTAAAAAGCTAGGTTACAACAGTTTTGCACTTTTGGACAGTGAACACGTTATAATGGCACAGATGCTCTGTTCTGGAAGGGCAAAGCATCATGAGCTGTTTTCTTTCACAAAATGGGACTTTAAACCATTGCCATTTTAATATTACTGGAAGTATCAAGGTAGGTAGGTTTCACTGCCAGACCACAACTTCAAATTAGACTGTTCTGTCAATTTTCCAGGAGTGAGCATAGAGTGAGCAAGTCTTTCATTTCTGTTCTTTGGCTAAAAAGGAAAGGTTTGTTTGGGAGAATAAGTTTCTAAATAAATGAAAAGCTTAACTTCTACGGATCCTGTTCAGTCATGGTAAAGGGGCATCACTCCTCTCCCATGTGTTTTTATTCTGGAGAGCACCAATATCCTTGGCCAACTCAAAGAATAACTAATGGTATAAACAATGAAATATTCTTCTAATAATAGGAATGCATGCCAAAGACATAAATACTTCTGCTTTAAAAAGTGGTGACTGCTCTGTATTAATATTACTATAGTTCTTAATTAGAAGGTAACCACAACAGCTACTCTACAAGTCCATTGCTTCTTTGAATTTCAGTCTTTCATTTAACCAAGACCAGACCTTGCTGAGATCCATTCACGTCTCCTGTATACACACTACTGAACAAACTAAAATGACCAATCTTTCCTTCCCAGTGTTTCAATAATAAACAAGGCCAAATGAAACATACTTGCTAATTTCAGTGTAGCAAGACGACCATGACTCATAATTTGCTAAAATACTTCCATATAGAGATGGGCACGAACCAGATTTGTGCCGTTCGGTATACAAACTGGGAGGTTGGTTTGCAAACCAAATCCGTTCATATGGGTTAGTGACCCTTGCTTTCTGCTTCCCATGGCTTTTGGCCAGAAGCAGAAATAGGGGTTTAAATAGCTCCAAACCACTTAAACCACTGCTTTCTGCTCCCCACCAAAAGCCGTGGAGAGCAGAAAGCAGTAGTTTAAATGGCTCAAACCTGAACCCAAGAAAGCCACTTTAAACAGATGAGCCACATGAAGCAAACTGCTCTGCATGGATGAACTGCTTAACAGGGCTTTTGGGGCAGATAGTCCCAGACTTGGAGCCATTTAAACCCCTGCTTTTTGCTCCTCATGGCTTTTTTCAAGGAGCAGAAAGCAGTGGTTTAAATGGCTCCCAGCCATTTAAACCAAACAGCTGAGGGGTGGGGAGCTCCCCACCCCTCTGCTGTTTTTTTTGTGAAGATTAGAAAGCAGGGTTTCAACCCCCTGCTTTCTGCTCTTCACAAACCACCATAAACTGCATCAAAATCCATGAAAGTTCATGGTGGTCCTTCAATTTGTGAGCATTGCTTCATGAACCACAAACCAGCCAAAATTCATGATGAACTTTGTCAGCCGGTTCGTGCCCATCCCTACCTCCATATTAGGGTTGCCAAGTCTTCTTACCTTGGCAGCGGGGGAGCCTTGCCGGGCTCCAAAAAGCGCGCACACCGCCAGCATATCACAGGAAGTGACGTGCTACGTCGCTCACGTTGAGGGTGTGGCCCAGATTGTCAGAGGGAAAACCATAGAGTTTCCCCCCGGGGCCCGATTCCATGGTGGCAGAAATCGGGCCTCCAAAGTGGGGGTTTCCCCGCCCCCACTTGGCAGCCCTACTCCATATCCTGTCCCTGGAGTGCTGGGCCCACTGTACCAAACCATAAAGGCAGCAGATGCAATCATAAATGGGTAGACCCCCCCAGTTCAACAATTCTTGCCTCAGTTAGTGCTGATCACCTTTTTGGCAAGGGAAAAATGAATCTGAGGCATTCTGTGAATTGACACAAAACTTTAATTTTCTCACAGAGCAATTATACATACATGGAATTTGTACTGCTGTTAGTATATTGCTCCTGTTTTCCTTTAAATATATATTCTAGGTGTTCAGTGCTAATAATCAGCTGCCTAGGGAGGTGATGAGCTCCCCCGCTTTAAGCAGTTACTGGACAAACACTTATCAGGGATGCTCTAGGCTGATTCTTCATTGAGCAGGGAGTTGGACCAGATAGCCTGTATGGGTAAGATGCAAGACTTCATTTGCATCATTAACTTTTAAGCCTGATACTTGTCCAAACTCAATCAGATGTCCCTGGAGCTTTTGTAGAGATGCTGTAGGTTGTGTTAGGAAGAGCAACAGATCATTGGCAAAGAGGTTGAGTTTAAACATGTGGAGGCCTAGACAAAGTCCAGATATGTTGTCATCTTGGCGTATTTTCTCTGCCAGCGATTCTAGAGCTAGAGCAAACAGTGCCAGTGAAAGCGGGCATCCTTGTCTCATACCTCTGCTCAGATTAAATGTCTTGGAAGTGATGTTGTTGACTTTGACTTGGGCCGATGGCTTCGAGTAGATGGCTTGTATAGTTCTAAGGAAGTTGTCACCAAATTTCATGTGTTTCAATAGTTCGATCCGGTAGTTTGTTTCCAGCGAATCAAACACTTTCTCTATGTCTAGGGAGAGAAGTACAGCTTCAGATTTAATTTTGTTACATTATGATATGATGTGAAGTGCTTTATGTACATTGTCTGTGAGGTCTCTCCCCAGTATGAAGCCGGATTGGTCATGGTGAACATAGTTTGTTATAATGGAGTTAAGCCGTCTGGTGATTATTGAAGTGAAAATCTTGTAGTCCTGATTGAGCAGGGAAATTGGCCGGTAAGAAGCTGGATTCACTAAATCTTTCCCAGATTTTGGGACTGTTATAATAGAGGCCATATTCCAGGATGGTGGTAAGATGCCTGTTTCGAGGATGTCGTTGCATGTTTTTGTCAGTTGTAGAACTATGATTGGTGCAAATTTCTTATAAAATTTGGATGGGAATCCATCAGGTCCCGCAGTCTTATTGTTCTTAAGTGCTTGAATGGTGTCGTAGATCTCTTGTTGATCAATCTGTTTTTCCAACGCTTGGCGATGCTCTTCCATGAGTTGTTTAATGTTTGGATTGGAGGTAAAAAATTTCGTTATCACAGCATGTGACGGATTCGAAGTAGAATAGAGTAAGCAATAAAATTCCATAAATACTTCATTTATAACAGCTGATTTGGTATGCATCTTGCCCTTAGCGTATCGAGCTGACATAACTGTTGTGGTCTTTCTGCGGTCTTTTATCTTCCAGGAGAGAAGTTTTACGGATTTTGGTGAGTTGACCCAATATATTTGTTTTAGGTAGAGAAGATTATTCTGGATGCCTGTACTTTCTATAGATTCTAAAAGTTTGCATTCAGTGATGAGCTTTTTGTAAGTCTTCTTGCTGCCATTCTTCTTGTCTAGTGATCCCAAAATTTTAATTTTAGATATGAGATCCATCTTGAGTAGTTCCGTGTGTTTTTTCAGGTATGATGCTACTGATATGATTTGTCTGCATGTGACTGCTTTGAGCGCGTCCCATATTGCTGAAGAAGAAACATCATCTGTACAGCTGGATTTAAGGTACCATTTAATAGTTTCCTCAATTTTACTGACGGCTTCTTCTTGAAATAGGAGAGATTTGTTTAAAGTCCAATGTCTAGATTTCGATGTTTTCACGTTGGTCTTCAGAGAGCATTGGACCCAAGCATGGTCAGACCAAACAATGGATCCTATGGTGGTTTCAGTTAGAGCATCTTTCAAGTTTGATGAAATAAGTATGAAGTCAATCCATGTGTATATTCCATGACGTGGTGAGTAGTATGTGTAGTCCTTAGCAGAAGGATTCGGAATTCTCCAGGTGTCAAGTAAGAGGTATCTGTCCACTATTTCTTTCATCTTGGTGGAGTTAGTTTTCTTCTTGCTACACCTATCATGGTGCGAAAGGTCAAGAGTTGTGTCCAAACTATAGTTACGGTCTCCTCCCAAGGTTATGTCTCCTTCTTGAAAGAGTTGCAGTTCCTGCAAGACATTTTCTACAAAAGTTACTTGGTTGTCATTTGGAGCATAGATGGGTGCCAAACTGACTTTCTTGTCTTCCAGTACACCTTTGATGAAGATGAATCTACCTCTTGGGTCTTTCTTAGTAGCCTGATGCTGAAATCTAATGCGTTTGGAAAGTAGAATCGCCACTCCTCAGAATTTGGAGTTCCCGTAGGCATGAATTGTTCGTGGATCCACTTTGCTTTTAATGTACTCTGGGTTGTTGATCGGAGATGTGTTTCCTGGAGGAGTGTGATGTCTGGGTGGAGCTTGTTTAGATTGGCTAATATGCATTGTCTTTTAATAATGTTGTTCAGTCTTCGGACATTCAGAGATAGTATGTTCCAAGATGATGTCATGTCTATTGGTGTTGAATGGAAGTCTTGAAAAGTGTGGGTAAGGTCTCCTTTGTTCAATTTATTGTGTTTCCGTAACAAGTGATGTGTGTTATATGGCGGTACGTAGTTCAGTCAAAGGTTTGACAATCTATTATGTTTGATACTGCAGTGCTCTGAGTGGTATTTGGGCAATATTGCGTCTAGTGTTTACTTTTCTTGTTCTTCTAGCTTCTATGCTTTCTGGTGGAAGTGCTTGAAACTGTCTGTTGTATTACTACTGGTGGTAGTGGCACACAAAGTGTCTCCTATGTTTCAGATGTGCATTATTAAATGTTGTGTGGATGAATTTGTTCCTTAGTAGGTTCCTTAGTATGCTGGTTGTTGTGTAATCAGTGTAGTTAGCGTAAAAATTGAGAATTATAATGCAACAATGTAGATTTCAAAAAGATTATCTAAGGTATCTATAACAAGGTTCTAGCAAAGGTATTAGCTTAATAAGGTTTAGAACAGCTTTCTTTCCTCTTCCTTTGTACTCTTTTTTGTTAAGGTTTACATCACTACTATTCTAAACATATAAACATGCAAGTCTTCAGATTCAATAATTTAAATACCTACCAACTGTTTTATTTTTAATATAAGTTGATGAAGTGTGTAACAGTAACCTTTACTCTAACTTAACAATGCTATAAAGTTTGGGATTAAATTCTATAAAACTTACTAACTATCAATAACAATACCTTATGAAAAGCAATACAATGGGATATAAAATTTCTTAGGAAATGGAATAGGCGTATCTAGAGGATGGTCTGAGCACAATTCAGTAACCAGTATAGGATGTGTCTCAGTAGGTAATTTAGGTGCTTATAAGAGATAAAATATAAAAAATAGTCTCGTGTTCACAGGTTGTTATGTGCACTCTATATGCGAGTGAATGTGTTCTGAGCTTGCTTTCAATTTAATAGTTTTAGATGAAGATGACGTCGTCCCCCCAAAGTCAATCAAATTGGAATTGATTAATTTTAAGTGCTACAAGTGTTACTGTAGTTCTTTTGGGTTGATGTTCCTGTTATTTTTTTAAAAAGAGAATTAATTGGAATTACAGATCAGCATTGGGTCAATTAATTTGAGTTAATTTAAAAAGTGCAAATCAGGAGAAACACATATTTCTAATTAAATAAAACACAGTCTCACTTAACCACTGCAGGCTTGTGCCTGAAATGATTAATGGAGTACTCACCAGGGAGGAGACTGCAAGTAAACAATAAGGTGGGTAAAAAGAGAACTCCCCCCCCCCGCCCCGCAAACCGTCATGTTTAGTAAAAAATGTAAAGAGGGCACACTAAACATATAAACAACTGGCAGCAATGCATTACTACGCTTAGATTCAAAAAGAAAGCTTGACTTATCTCAAAAAGGCTTCGTTTACAAGTTAGAATTGCCTAACAATCATTTTGCCTTCAGCATGCTGATCTCTGTCGTCTTTGTTTGGCGAGTCTGGGAACTTCCGCTTCTGTGTTATCTTAGACGGATCCAAGACGACACAAGATTAATTGCTTGGAGGAGATTTTTGCCAGATTCCAAGTCATAAGCATAGTACAGCTTGTCTTTATAAACTACCTGTAGTTTAGTCAGATTAGTCCATCTGTACCTGATCTTGGCTTGCCTCAGCATTTCTGTGATGGGATGCAGATCTCGTCGTTTGTGGAGGACTTCTTGAGGGAGATCAGGGCACACAGAGATTTTATTGCCTTGGAAGGAGAACGATCCTTTGGCCCTAGCTTCATCTAGGATTCTCTGGTAGTCTAGTCTGGTAGGACTGCCAAGACGTCTCTGGGGCCCTTACACGTCAGGTGAGTTTGCGGGCCTTGTTGGTATGCTGCTGTTACAACCGGAACAACGTTCTCCTCTAAATCCATTTCTTGTGCCAACCATTCCGCTATGAACATAGGCAGATCTATAGATATATTTAAGGGTTCCAGAAAGCTCCAAAATTTTATGTTGGGGTGGCGGCTGGTGGCCTCTAGTGATAGAACTCGATCTTTTATATTGCCCACTTCATATCCAATATAGTCTACTTCCTCTTTAAGTGCGGAACCCATGTCTTTCGCTTGGTCTGCTGTCTGTCCTACATTTGTCAGGGCAATTCGAAGCTCTGCAAACTGATCGCTTACAGGTTTAATCAGGGCCGACATATTTTCAAATAGTTTTTGTTCAAGCGAGTGTAGCATTGTCGGTAATTTTGCTTCAGTCAGTGGTGTTGAGGGAACTGGCGTACCTTGTTCTTCTGCTGCCATTTTGTCAGGTTCCCCATTGGTATTGCTCTACAGGTTTGAAGGCTGATTTGCTTTGTTGAAATAGTCCAGAATGTTTTTCAGGGTTGCCAAATTCAATGCTGCCTTGTTTGCGCCTGTCTTGCCCATAATACTACACGATTTTAAAGTTTTGATGAGTGATCAGTAAGGTTTGAGGCTTGAGGGAGTGCTAAGCCAAGTCTCTAGGTGTCTATATTAGTTGGCGCCAAACCACGTCCCCCCTCCTGCAAACTCATGAATAGATCTGATCATACAAGTCTTTCCCTTCCAGGAATATCCCCCTGGGAGGGAGACCAATTATCAAGTGGGAAAGATCCAGGCAATTTATCCAACCATTTTATTTTAAAAAAATTATTAGCTGCTTTGACAAACCCCCTTATTTCTGAGTATGTAGGGATTTGTTCCTGTAATCTTTCACAAATTGGAGCAGTCTTATTTTCCACTGACACAGTCAGCCTGCCTCTTTTAACCAGGAACCCACACAGTTTGACCTTCTATCACACACCCAGCCACTTATTGATGAGACCTTTTTATAAATATTAATCTTTGTGGCTTTTCGTGTGCACTGCCCATTTCCAGGGACAAAGCTTATGGTTTAACTTTGTCAGATACTTAGCTCTGTCAGACACTGAAACACATGTGACATGGAACAATAAAACCAACTGACAATTTTATTTACAAGGATAGGCAGGCAGGGGATATATATAGAAGGGAATACAAGGGAAAAGTTGATGCTTGTGTATACGTTGTTTCAAATGGTATAGTTCAGCTTTAGGTAAGTTCATTTATAATCCTTCACTTCAGGTGAATGTGTTCCTCCAACCCGATTTGGGTGGCGAGCGTATTTTGGCTTGCCCACGAAGCAAAATGGACGCTCAGCAATTTCAGATGGCTCTTCAGGATCCCATGCCCCCTGGCGGCCCGTTAGATGAGCTTGTCGAGGACTGGCATGGCCGGCTCTCGGCAGCCATCAATGAGATCGCCCCCGATGCTCTCTTCACCCTCATTCTAAGTGGGCTTCCTGGTTTACTGAGGAGCAGTGTTCCCTCTAAGCTGAGCTAGTGTGAGCTGGCTCACCGTTTTTTAGCCTCCAGCTCACACATTTTTTGTCTCGGCTCAGGAAGGAGGGCTCCAGAGCAAACTAATTTGTGCAGCAGCCCAGTCGCTCGCTCACAACTTTAATGCCAGGAGCTCACAAAGTAGGATTTTTGCTCACAAGACTCCACAGCTTAGAGGGAACATTGCTGAGGAGCTGCGGCAAATGAAACGAGGGCTCAGATGACTGGAGAGATGGTGGCGGCGCATCCGCAACGAAGCAGCAAGAGCATCATATAGGACGTTTATGAGATCCTATGAGAAGGCAGTCAAAGCTGCGAAGAGACAATTCTATGTGGCCGTGGTTGCATCTGCTAGCTCACGCCTGGCACAATTATTTAGAACTATTCGGTCATTAACAGAGCTGCCACAGGGCAGGCCAAACGATAGGGAATTGGACATTGGCTGTGAGGCTTTTGTGAGCTATTTTGCAGTTAAAGTCCTGCTGCTCTGCCGCAATCTCCCAGCCACAGTTGGGACAGTGAGCAAACTCAAGGCTCCATGCACATCTTCTAGTTCCATCCTGGATTATTTAAGCCCACTCAGTCTTGAGGAAGTTGACAGATTGCTCTCAATGGTACGCCCAACCACATGCAGCCTTGATCCGTGCCCTTCATGGCTTATAAAAGCTAGTCATGAGGGGCTATGAGGTGCCCTCAGGGACATTATCAACAAGTCCTTCTATGAGGGCCTGTTCCCAGGGACACTCAAGGAAGCGATGGTCTGCCCTCTCCTAAAAAAAGACATCATTGAATCCGGCTGAATTGGCCAACTATCAGCCAGTTTCCAATTTGCCCCTATTTGGGCAAAGTACTGGAGAGAGCGGTGGCGATTCAGTTGCAAAGCTTTATGGATGATACTTCCATGCTGGACCCGTTCCAGTCTGGCTTCCAGCCGGGTCATGGGATGGAGATGGCACTGGTCGCTCTCACAGACGACCTCCGAAGGCATCTGGATTGAGGTGGTATGGCGGTACTGGTGCTGCTGGATCTGTCAGCGGCATTTGACACCATCGACCACCAGTTACTGATCCACCGCCTCACTGACACTGGAATCCAAGGGCTGGCCTTGCAATGGTTTGTCTCCTTTCTACAGGGTTGGGGACAGAGGGTGGTGTTAGGGGAGCAGATGTCCCAGAGGCACCCGCTGTTGTGCGGGGTGCCTCAAGGGGCGGTGCTATCCCCAATGTTGTTCAACATCTACATGCGCCCCCTTGCCCAGATTGCCAGGAGGCATGGGCTGGGGTGTCATCAGTATGCTGATGACACCCAGCTATATCTGTTGTTGGGTGGCCGGTCCGACCCCAACCCAGATGACCTGGAGTGGGCGCTTCAGGATATGGCGGGCTGGATTAGACTGAGCCAATTGAAATTGAATCCAATGAAGACGGAGGTCCTGTGCCTGAGTTGGAGTGGGTCGGGGGTACGGATCCCACTACCGACCTTGGGTGGGGCGCCATTAGTGCCAGCCCCACAGGTTAAGAGTCTGGGAGTGCTCCTGGATGCCTCCTTAACAATGGAGGCCCAGGTAGCAGCCACTGCCACGGTGACCTTTTACCATCTACGGCTGATTAGGTAGTTGGTTCCCTTCCTCGAACACAATGACCAAGCCACAGTGATCCATGCAATGGTCACCTCGAGATTAGACTACTGCAACACTCTCTACATGGGGCTGCCCTTGTCCCAGATCCGGAGGCTGCAGCTAGTGCAGAATGCCACAGCCAGGCTGCTGATGGGTCTCTCTACACGAGACCACATCCAGCCTGTGCTGAGGACACTGCACTGGTTGTGTATAGCGTACCGGATTCGGTTCAACGTGCTGATTTTAACCTTTAAAGCTCTATATGGTCAAGGGCCTGCCTACTCGAGGGACCACCTTTCCCCACATATGCCCCAGAGAGCACTGAGGTCAGGGTCGCAACACCATTTGACCCTCCCTAGACCGAAAGAAGCCAGGCTGAATATCACCAGAGCCAGGGCTTTCTCAGTGGTGGCCTCATACTGGTGGAATGAGCTCCTGGAGGACATCAGGGCCCTGCGGGACCTTTTACAGTTCCACAAGGCCTGTAAAACGGAGCTCTTCCACCAGGCTTTTGATTCGGCATTGCCACTGATGAATGTGCCCTGGAACATCTTCTGGCTTGAAACTTAGAACATATTCTGGCCTGAGACCTTGCTAGATACTACTCCTATCATTGGGTATGATTTGGATTATCACCATCATCTGTTGGTTTTTATCTGTAAGTGTTGCTGTTTTAACCGGTCTTGTATTTTTAACTGTTTTATCTCTGTATTGTTTACTTTATTTTAACCCTGTTAGCGTCTTGAGCCAGCATGTCCAGCAAGGCAGGATAAAAATAGAAAAAATTAAAAAATAAAATTAAAAATAAATTCAGATGCCACAATACAAAACACGCTTTCTCTAATCTCAACCCCTGTCCTCTTCTAATACAAAACACGCTCTCTCTAATCTCAACCCCTGTCCTCTTCTAGACTGCCGGTTTATGTTTGGATTCCTCAGGTACTCTCCTCCTCCACAGAGAAATACCTCCACTGTGCCTTGGTTTGTTTCTCCCCTCCCCCTGTTTCTTTTTGGATGCCCACTAGTCTAATAAACCCTCCTGGCACACACTAAATCCACTAAACCCGACTCTCTCCAGCAGGGTATAAATTCTATGTGAGAGGGATGTGAATCTCTTGTTTAACCACCAGTAGCTTATTTTCCTATTTAAGACTCTTTAGTTTTCACTGTGGTATAGAACCACGTTTGGCTTTTCTCAGATTCCCTTAATATTGGAATCTGTAGAGAAATCTCATTTACTCCTTGGATTCAGCGAGGTCCAACATGACTTGTCAGTCCCCTGGCACAGTACCCACTGACCAAAAAACAACTGACAGTCTCAACGGCCAAACTCCAGCTGTCAAGAGTTTTTTGTTTTTATTATTAGAACCCCCCCAAGTTCTGCATCAGAATTACATCACCACTGCTAGTCATGTGACTGCAGGTATCTTTTCTTGCAGGCTGATCCCAAGCTCGGAGTCCATCACAGCTGCCTTTCTTTCTTGTAGAACTCAAGTGTACAATGAAAATAATTATTAAAAAGCAGAAAAAACCCAATATGAATAAAACAGAAGTTATAAAAACACATAAAAGGTCATAATTTAAAAATTCCAATTAGGATTGCGAATAAATAAAAACTAAATCATTAGTTGTAGAATTTCCGGGCAGTATGGCCATGGTCTTGGCGTTGTCGTACCTGACGTTTTGCCAGCAGCTGTGACTGGCCACTGCATCCTTCAGATTAAGCTAGAGGGTAGCTCATCTGCCTGGCTCTGATGTGAAAATTCCTCCTGGGTACCCTTCAGGCCAAGAATGCCAACTTATAACACTTCCTATCTGTAAAGGTCCCAAGACTGCCTGTCTACAGCCCTGCCCATAGGCTGAAGTCATCTGCCTTCTTATCTCCTTCAGCTGGGGCCTTTTATCCTTCTTCCCGTGGCCACTCCTATTTTTTTCTTTGTTCCACCTCTCATGCAAGCCCTTCCTCTCGAGGAGGCCTTTACCCCTGTCATGATCTGTGTAGGACTGGGAGACAAGGCCTAGTGAGGCCTAGGCCCAGGAGACCTGTGTGGGAGTGGAAAACAGACACAGCCTACAATCCCCACAATGCTTGGTACTGGTTGTAACCAATCGGTGTCCGGAGATTGTTACTTAAACATAGTGGGCTGTGGAACTGCATTCTTTTCTCTCACAGAGTTAAGCTGAGAGGACAGTCTGGTTTGAGAGAAAGATCCTTCACTTTGGACAGAATGAGTACAGGCACAGGCCTGGTATAAAAGGCTGTGGGCCTTGAATAATAACCAGTTAAGAGAAATAGGTAGCCACGGTAGATTTGTTTTATTTACCTTTAGACACTGCTGTATTAAGCACCTTGTCTTGTTTTCCTTGCCCCATTACTATATTAATAAACCATTTTAATGTTCTCTGTCTGGTCATCATGCCTATATTTCTCGGCTTAAAAGGGGCATTTTTGGCTAGGCTTGGGAGGGTACTCTGGGCCTTCCCAAGCACCCTAAGTCCAGACTGGTGGCAGAGGAAGGTGGCAACCCATGGGTAGCATGACAACCCCCAAGAAGTTCTCTGCTCCACAAGGAGCTAATACAGATAGGCTTCCCTTCTGACAGTGCCACTCTTACCGTTGCTGCCCCATCTGGCTCTTTTCTCAGCCCTGCCACAGGGCTGCTGCCCTCCTTAGGGCTGTGCCCATGCTCCACCCTTCTCCCCTGGGGATAGGGAGCCCTGGGCTGTGACAACCCCTCCACCAAGACAGGCATTCTGTGTCCCTCTCCAGTCAGGTCTTCTTTGGCCTGCTGGGAAAAGAAGTCTGCATTGGCATATCAGGACCCTTGGTGATATTTGATGGAGTGCAAAAGGCTGGAGAGCCAAGTACAATCACATCAGATGTGAGTTGGAATCCTTCCTATGGTGCAGCCTTTGAAGAGGGGTATGATTAGCAACCAATGTGAAGGGAGAACCCCCAACATTATACATGAGTGTCATAATTGCCCACTTAACTGCCAGGGCTTCATTTTCTAAAGTGGACCACTTCTGTTCCCTTGGGTTCAGTTTGCAACTTGGATACAGCACTGGATGTTCTCTCCATTGTGCACCTGGGACAGTACTGCTCCAAAGCCTATCCTGAGGCACCTTTTTGCAGTACAAAGGGTTTTATAAAGTCCAGGGCTTTCATTACTGTATCACTGCATCTTATCTTGGATTGGTTTTATAATTCCATTCCCCTCCACAAAGCCCAAATACTAGATGGTAGTCCATGCTACATGGAATTTGTCAGGGTTGACTGTGAGTCTTGTGGCTCTCAGGGCCTGGGACACCCAAGTGAGGGTGTTGCTCCCAGGTATGGCTAACAATTATGATGCTCCCAAGTAACGCTAACAACTATGTATGTAGCTGCACAGTCCTCAGCTCTTGGAGAACCTGGTCCATAACTCTCTGAAACATGGCCACTGCCCCTTCAAGTCTGAATAGCATTCTCACAAACTGAAAGAGTCCGTTGGGCATCGAAAGCGCTGTCTATTCCCACATGCCATGCAACAAGAGAATCTGCCAATAGCCCTTGGTAAGATCGAAGGTGGACAGGAAACAAGCACAGCCCACCTTTTCCAGTAGTAGTTCCACCCACAGCGTGGGTGTCAGCTATGCTGCCATATGGTTTATAGGCCTAGGGTTCGCCTGCCTGACCTGTGTACGAGTTGGTGCCACATTCCTTTCCTCTCGCTTCTTCCCGGGTTATCTCTGATCTTGTACTCCTGCCTATGTAGTGTCTCTACTGCAATTAACCGTGAGACTAGTTTCATTTCTCAGCCGAGGGTCGGTTTCTCTTTCCCGCCCGTGGGAACAGGGGCGATTGGCCCACAGGTGTGTGTGGGGGGGATTTTTTGAATCTGCTATATTATTGTATGCTTGTTCCTGGCTAGTCATTCCTAACAGTGACCATGTTACTGCAACCATAGTACTGACAATAAAGCAAAACCTTTCTTGGACATGTGTGCTCCGTTGTTTGGCTGTGGGTCCTGACAATGGGGAAGACATCAAATCTGGAGATGTCATTTACCTTTAAAAAGTCTATGCAGAAGCATACACTCCCATCTGACCTGGGAACCAGGACTGGCTTCTGACAGTACCATCCTTACTGTTG
The DNA here is from genome assembly GCF_001447785.1 of Gekko japonicus. NCBI lineage: Eukaryota > Metazoa > Chordata > Lepidosauria > Squamata > Gekkonidae > Gekko > Gekko japonicus. The sequence continues at coordinate 641,852 of NW_015173688.1, read as the reverse complement.
CTGCCCCACTTGGCTCTCTTCTCAGCCTTGCCACTGGGCTGCTGCTCTCCTTAGTGCTGTGCCCATGCTCCACCCTTTGTCCCCTGGAGGTAGGGAGCCTTGGGCTGTGACAATGCCTCACAAGTTGGTTGTGTGGGAAAAGCATGCATGCTATCCTGAGCTCCTTGGAGGAAAGGTGGGCAAAAACATATAGCAAACATTTATAGTACCATGATCTATACCTGTGACCTAAGTTTGCCAGTATCCAGGTAGAGACTGTGGATCTGCCAGAATTGCAAGTGATCTTCATAATACAGAGATCAGTTCCGCTGGAGAAAATGCCTGCTTTAGAGGGTGAACTCTATGGTATTATACACTGCCGAGGTCCCTCACCTTTGAAGACCTTGCCTTCCCCAGGCTTTAGCCCCACATCAAGACTTTTACAGTCTGGAGTTGGCAACCCTACTCTGACCACATCGTCTTTGCTATGCTACCTGGCTGTCTAATTTCTTGGAATGTTTGCTTTACTTTGTTGGAACAGAACCTCCCAGTAAAATTTTGCAGAAAGCATTAAGGAAGACAGTGTATGTCACCTGTAGCCAATATGCTGAACTGTTCTGAAAACACAGTAAGACACAATAAGACACAATAAGAACTTGGCAAGTGAAGTGTAGGGCATAGGGGTAATGGAATGGTATTACAGGATCAGAATCTCTTCCAACATCTATTTACCAGCAAATGTTGTCCATGTTCTTCTTAGATTTCGTCAGGGTTAAAGATCATCATGGTTCTTACTGGACCTTTGAGGGCTAGTCAGTAAGGTGCAGAGACCATACATCATTCATATACATAAACCACAAAAAAAAAATCTGCCCTTTGCCTGTCTGTTGAAGAACTGTGAACTAGGGTACTAAGCACCCAAATCTTTGGCCAGAAGTCCCCAAAAATATATGTGTTGTGAAGACAACATACCTGTGAAGTATCATGGTTGAATATGACAGCATTAAGATCTCCACAGTTGTAGTGCTTGATAAGATCTTCAGTGGTGTAAGGGGCCTGCAAGCTGCCTGCTCTGAGACTTTCATGCTGTAGTAATGTTTGGTTCAAAGCAAACAGCACCTGTATACACATTGAAAATAAATATGAGTTAAATAAATACATTGTAAAGTCAGGTGTAAAATACATGAATGACCAGATAAACTGGTGTGGGGAGAAACTTGGATGGACAGCATGAACAAATTTGCCATCTCCACTTGCCAGGGTTGATTTTCTGTCTTACTAGCTGGCTTGCCTGTTATTTTATGGAGGACATCCCACCCAATTCAAAATGAATTTTTGGACACAGGCTAGGAATCATTGATTTTGATTTATAAGCACACAAACATGTCATTTATTTTACATGGTCTATACTGGCCCCTATATATATATTTATTTCTTTAAAACAGTTCTAGCCTGCCTTTCCACTCAAATTGGGTCCCCAAGGTGGCCAACATTAACATTAAAACATTTCAGCATTAAAACATCTGAGGTATTAAAACAATATTAAACATAAATTATACATAAAATAATTCTATTTTCAATAAAATATATAAACACAAACACATACGATACAGCCAGGGAGGAGGGCCAATAACAATTAATAGGGGATCAACAAACAAAACAAAAAAAGTATTCACCCTCTGGTGGAAGACAATGATAGGTACAGACAGGCAAATCTCCCTGGGGAGTGAGTTCCAATGTTTTGGCACCATGACTTAAAAAGGTCATTTCACAGGTTGCCACCCATCTAGCCTCAGGTTAGGGTTGCCAAGTCTTACCTGCTGCTGGAGCAGGGGGCTCCCGGCTTGTTCCTGGAGAGCGCAAAGCGTGCGCCGCAACCCCATCACCCAGAAGTGATGTGACCACACCGGGCATGCTGGGGGCGGGACCACGACCATCCAGGGGAAAACCATAGAGTTTTCCCTCGGATGACCGTGGCCTCGCCCCCAGCGTGCCTGGCGTGGTCGCGTCACTTCTGGGTGACGTGCACGTCACGTATTTTGGGGGTGGGGTTCTCCCCAGGGCCCAATCCACCGCTGGCGGGGAACGGGCCTCTGGGGTGGGGGTTTCCTCACCCCCTGGGGGGACTTGGCAAGCCTACCTCAGGTTGTCCTCCAGGAATGCTGATCCCAAAACTTATACGGCTTTAAATCTCACTACCAGAAAGCTGAATTGAGCCCAGAAACAAATTGGGAGCCAGTTTAGATGAATCAAGTTAGGAATGACATGGTCCCTATGACCCATTCTAGTCAATGTTCTGGCCACAGCATTATATACCAAGTACTGTTTTCTGGACAGTCTTCAAGGGCAGTGCCACTAAGAGTGCACTGTAGTAATCAAATTTTGATGTTACCAGAGCATGCACCACAGCAGCAAGACTTTTTCCCCCAAAGAAGGGCGGCAATTGGTTAATCAGCCAAAGTTGGTGGAAGGCATCCTGGGCACCACTGCCCTGTGTTTGTTCAACAGGAGGCTCAGGGAGCACTCCCAACATATGAACCTGCTTCTTTACAGAGTGCGCAATCCCGTCCAGAACAGGAGATATACATTCCTGGATCAAACCTTCCTTCTGTATAGAAATATTAATTTCTATGGGCTTCATGTTCCCTTTGATTTCTATAGGCTTTCATGTTTCCCCCTTGGAATGTATCTTGCTGACCCCCTGTTGTTCTGATTTCCTATGCAAGCCAGATGACTGACCATTTGGTCAATTGCCATGCCATAAACCAAATGGCCCTGCCGAAGCATGTCAGAAACGCACGTACGCCCAAGGGTGGGTTGGACTCTGGGGATCATTGACTGCAGAGGGTGTTCCCCAGACCTAGCCTATCCCCACCCATTACCATGACAACCCAAAAGTTGGGACCTCCCTGTCTACTGATGATTGGCTAATGGCCATGGCTGATCATAATCAGATTGGGGTTTAATTGTCTGATCCCTTGGAAGAGAGCTCAGTTTCTTCTCTTACTCTCTCCTTCATGTTGAATTGTACCTGGGAAAGGCTGTATACTTGGACATTCTTGACTATGGATCCTCCTGGTAATTATGCATATCTCTAATGTCTAGTCAGGGCCAAGAGCCATAGGTTTTCTTGTTTTGAATTCTTATTATTCTGATTGCAAGCCTGTACTAAATAAACTTTATTCTTGCTTATAAATACTGTCTGTTTGATGGGTAACTGGACTCCAAGGCTAAACTCCCTGTGCCTAGCTGGCTGCACGCTACCATTGAGCCTTAAGAGTGCATCTCTGAGGAGGTGCTAGAGATGGGTATGGTTGTTAATGTATTGTAAACATATAGGAGTTTTCCCCTCATTCCTAGACAGGCGTGGGGGCAGAATCCTGTACACCTTCCTCCAGTAGCAACTTCATTTTGTTGTTTCTCATCCTCAGTAGGTTGAGAAATTGTGCCCTGGTTTTTTGGGGGCTCTCTTTTTATCATGTTATCTGAAAATAAATGATCATGTTGATTGCCAGAAGTGATACATTTCTGCTTACTTCTTCGAAAATGCGAATAAACCTACGCGTTGGCTTGCATACAAGTTGAGGAAGGAAAAAGAGAAAAGAGAAATTCAAGCTCTGAAAAACGAAAAACAGGAGATAAAATATAAAAATCATGAACTTATAACAATTGTAGAAAATTTCTACAGAGAACTGTATAAAAAGGTTCCAAGCACTCAACAAGAATTAGAAAACTTCTTTGCAAAACATAATAAGAAGAGATTTACTGAAGAACAGAGACAGATTTTGAACGATAAAATTACAATGTGTGAAATAACAGAAGCATTTAAAAAACAAAAAAGGAAGAAAGCTCCGGGACCAGATGGCATCCCGGCAGAAATATTGCAAAAATTGGAAGAAGAAATAGTCCCACTTTTTTAAAAAGTTCTAGATGATATAGCCATTACCGGGAAAACACCAAACTCTTGGAATGAGGCAATGATATCTCTAATAAACAAACCCAATTCCAAACAAGATGACATAAAAAACTACAGACCCATTTCACTCTTAAATGTGGACTATAAGATCTTTGCTACAATCCTGGCAGCAAGATTTTAAAAAGTGATGTCTCAAATAATACATCGGGACCAATCAGGATTTCTTCCGAAAAGGCAGATAAAGAACAATGTTAGAACAATTATAAACATCCTAGAATATTATGAATATAATCCAGGCAAACAACTTGCACTAATATTCTTGGATGCAGAAAAAGCCTTCGATAATGTTAATTGGTTCTTTTTGAAGTATAAATTAGAAACTTGGGAATGTGGGGAGAAGTTTGAAAACATGTTCTTGGCCATATATAAAGAGCAATGGGCGAAAATAATTGTAAACGGAGAATTATCACAAAAGATCCCAATTCAGAAAGGTACCAGACAGGGCTGTCCGCTCTCACCTCTACTTTTCATCTTTTGCTTAGAATCTCTAAACGACATGGTGAGAGAGAATCTAAATATTAGAGGTCCCAAAATAAAAGGAGAACAATACAAATTACAGGCCTTCTCCGATGATTTGGTATTCATTCTGGAAGACCCCATCACATCCATAACTCACCTAATGAAGCAAATACAAGAATATGGAAATCTGGCAGGACTAAAAATAAATTTGAAGAAAACCAAAATCCTAACAAAAAATTGTTCTAAAGAAGAAATAGATAAATTGCAAAAAAGTACTAAGATGGAGATAACAGACAAAGTTAAATATTTAGGCATAAATCTGACAAAGAATAATGCACAACTATATGAGAACAATTATAAACCCTTAATAGAAGAAATCAAGAAAGACCTGAAAAAATGGCAGGATCTCCACATTTCGCTGATGGGGAGAACGGCCACTATAAAAATGAACGTCCTACCTAGATTTCTGTTTCTTGTGCAAACAATTCCGATTCTAAAAAATTACAAAATATGTGAGGAATTGGAGAAAATTACAAGAAGCTTCATATGGCAAGCAAAGAGAGCGCGTATAAGATTAAAACTATTATATGATAAAAAAGAAAGAGGCGGCCTGGGACTACCAGAATGGAAATTATATTACAGAGCGGCAGCAATGACCTGGATTCGGGATTGGATTTTGCTAGAAGATAGTAGAACTTTAAAATTAGAAGGTCATGACCTACACATGGGCTGGCACGCCTATGTGTGGTATGACGAAGAGAAAAAGCAGAAACATTTTCAAAATCACATACTGAGAGATTCTCTGATAAAAGTGTGGAGAATGTTGAAGGAAAAATTTTATGATAAAATACCAAGATGGGTCTCCCCTTTGGAAGCCTTCATATTGCCAAATCTAATGACGGAAGAGAAAACTGCCACCTATGATAAAATACTTACAAAAGAAAACGAATCGAAAGACTTTGGAACATTGCAAGCAATAAAGATTAATCTCACAAACTGGGAGAAGCTACAACTAAAATCTAGATTTGCGAACGATAAAACAAGAGGCTTCTTAAAAACAAATACAAACTTAGATAAAATTTGGTTGTCTTCCGCAGATAAACTGATTCAAAAAGTATACAACTTCCTACTAGATGACGAGTACCAAGTAGAAAAAATAAAACCATGTATGAAGGTTTGGGAAACAGATATAGGAAGTAATATAAGCATAGAGAAATGGTCAAAAATGTGGAATTCAATGAAATTACTAAGAGCCACATCATACAAAGAAAATATTTTCAAAATGTTCCATAGGTGGCATTGGACTCCAGAGAAATTACTAAAATGCTATAAGACCGTATCAGGGAACTGCTGGAGATGTGAGAGAAATGTTGGCTCTTTCTACCACATCTGGTGGAGATGCGAAAAAATTGCAAAATTTTGGAAAACTATAAAACAACTTATCCTAGAAATAGTAGATATAGACTTGAATCTGGCTCCAGAAATATACTTATTAAATATCCTACCTGATAATATACAATATAACGATGCACGTTTGATACTATACATCCTCACAAGCGCTAGAATTGCCATAGCAAAACGTTGGAAATCAGATAAAATTCCAAGCAGAGAAGAATTAATCATAAAAGAAATGGATAAAACAAATATGTTTTTAGCGGGGAAAATGGATAGTGTGTTTAAGAAAAGATGGCAAAAACTAGATAACTGGCTAGAAATATATGGACAAAAAGCTCCAAAAATATTGTAAAAAATGGAAATATGAAATGTCATTTTTGTTATATACTGAAAATCAATAAAAATACGTTAAAAAAAAGAAGTGATACATTTCTCATTTTGTTGTTTTGTTTGTGTTATTTTACTATATAAGGAGAATTGGAATCATAACACCCTTTTCTATAGCAAACAGGATGCTTGGATTGTCTTCCAGAGCATACCTTCAGTGCTCCCAGGATTTTTTGTCCCTAGATTTAATTAATCAAAACAGCACCAACTGTTCCTCATATGTTATAATGAAAATGATGCTTTGAAAATAAATTAGAACCTCTGTCATTCTGTAAAGTATGTAAGACAGAACTTCTTCTGCCCATTTTTATGACCAGTTTTCATGATCAAAATGAATGTTTTAATAAATTAGTGCTACTAAGAAATTGGTAGCAATTTAGAGATGTTTACCACTTCCCTTTCAGTTTCATCCTCAGTGTGTAGCAGCCCCATGAACTTCTGAATCACGTGAGGGGAAGGGCACGTAGTCAAGTGATTTTCTCACCTCTATAGCCAAATCTCTAATTGACTGCAACTCAAGATAATTCCATGTGAAGTAGATCAACAACCTTATAGTATTTATATAATATATTACTATGAGCCACATGCATAATGGCATGTAAAATAATTAAAGAAATATGTCACACAATCCTATTAGTGATTATAAAGGAGTTCAGTAGTATCTTTTATTTGCTTGAGGTATGAAAGAGAAATATGAAATAAAAATCTGGTGGGGTAAGGGAAATTTCTAGATGTTTCCAAGAAATAGATGTAATAGTGGGTACACATGACTGGCTCACCACATTTGTTTTCCCCACAGCCACCTTGCACCCAGAGAGTCTGAGTGAAAGGAATGAAAACATTCTCCAGTACATACTCCAAAAGTGTAGGTAACAGTGTCAGACATATAACTTTTTTACTGTAAGTATTTTAGATCCATTTTCTTCCAATCAACATTTTTCTGAGCTTATATTTTTATTAGTCCTATATTCAGAATCCACAGGAAATCCATGGATGAGCTGTTTCCTCCCCAGCCTATAAGCCTCAAAAGGTAAGAAATCCTTTAAACCCATGCCTTTTGCAGCCTGTTTAAATTAGTGAGATGCTAATCTCACATTTTATGGGTCATAGAAGATGCTGAAGCCTAGGCTGGAACACGTGGGGAATGTTTGGGACTTTTGAGAAAGAGAATTTACAGAGAGATGATTTGATCCTTTTAGCTGCTGCACCACCAATCTTTTCAGCACACTGAACTTCCTGTAGTGGAAAATTCAAACTGTATTTCCACAATCTGCCCTTAAATACACCTAGGAGGATTTTTGCTACATAGCTGCCACATTTCAATTTCTGGCCAACGTTCACTGCACTTCTACTGTGAAACCATATTTGTTTTCAATTTTAAACTGGTCTCAGGGTAAGTAGATATCTAGAAAAATACATAGGTAGATAAAATTTCAACCAGAGAAAAAGCCTAGAAAAAAAAAGCAAAATTAGGGTTGGATTTTTAAAAGTACACATCTTGGAAATTGGGGGGAAACACCCTTCATTGGTAAGGGGTTGCCAACTCTGGGTTGGGAAATTCCTGGAGATTAGGGGTGAAGTCTGGGAAAGGAGAGGTTTGGGGAGGAGAGGAAGCTCAGCAAGGATGTGATGCCTTAGACTGCACTCTCAGGAGAACATGAGGTAGCTGGCAGTGATGCTGTGACATCATTTCTGGGAAGATCTGGAAGGGTCATGCCTCTCTAGGAATCACAAGAAACTCTAAGATAAAAACTTTCCCCATAAGTGGTGTCATGCCATTTTTTAAAAAAATATTTTATACTTATTTTAGACCTTTGGTCAACTGCTGTGTTTTCAACTAATGTTTCCATTTCTTGTTGTGTCCCTCTGGAAGGCCAATGATGACATCACCACCATTTTAAATCTAAAACCTGAGCAACATTTTATACAAGGCCTTAAGTCTATGGCCTAGGTATTTTTATCCCCTCTCCACTCTTCTTGTTTTAAAACATCCAGGCTGGTGAAATGTTCTAGAGAACTTGAAAGCTTCCATACTATTTTTTGTTATTTTGGTTGATTTTAATAAACTGTATCATTTGGTTTTTATTTTATTTTTTATCAGAAAAATGGACAAGTAGTTTGGGCACCTTTGGGGGGAGAAACCTGCACTACTTCTGAACTGCCCTTTAAATAAAAGGTCATCTGCTCAGGAGGAAAAGTTGTTTTGGCTGCAATCCATAACTCACTGATTTTAGAACAGTTCCAATAAATCCAACAGGACTGCTTCGTAGTAAAATGGATTGTGAATTGCAGCCTTTGCTGGTTTGGCCTTGTAATTATAATGAGATTTGGGATTTGAGTTTGATCAAAATGCATTCAAAGAACATAGCACCTCAGACAGAATTACCACCTTTTCCAATTAAGTGGCATAAAAAAGTACACACATGAACATAGGCTTTGTTCTGAGGCTTTTCAATAAAAGCCCATTCTTTGTTGGATTTGGTTCATGCTTAGTTCGAGGAAAGTAACATTCTACTACTAAGAATGCCACCTGTTCCAAGGAATCATGTGAACCTGCCCATAAATCACCGTTTTATTGTACCACAAGTCTACAACTTCAGATCAAAAAGTTCTGAACATAGTTCCTTTAACTAAAGAGCAGAAATCACCATAGCCTTATAAGCACAGCCATTCTCCTGCTTGCCCCAATTCATTCTTTTCCTTATTCAGCTTTAAAAACCTACTAAGGTCTTTCTTCATGTTCATTTCCCTTGGTACATTTAGAAGATCCATTGTTAGTTCTTCACAGATGGATTTTCCCTTTCCCTTCCTATTATTTTAACATAATAAATTATTATTGCTTCTGATTGCTCAGATTTTTTGCAGAGACATTTTAGTGCATCAAATTACGTTCCCAAAATGTGCTTACTGAATATGTAGTTTGCAACCTGGCTGAGGAACAATCCAGCCCTGCCATAGTCAGCATTTACCAAATGAAAACAAAATGTTCAGTGTAATAAAAAGTCCATAAATTCATAAGGTACAAAACTAAGTGTTTGAGCAAAGGATTATTCAACTTTTATGGGTGATTTTCAAAAGTACCATAAAAAACCCTTCAACGTACACATAAAAATCAACAGAATGTCCAGCAAGCTCTGCTGACTATAAATTATTACTTCTTGTTTCTCCAAGACATTTAAGAAATCTGAGGTAAATTCTGTTCACCCCCTAGTTTTTTGTTCCCATTCCAGAATGAAAGCAACTATAATAATTTAAATTGTCTATGTACTTTCTGAAAACTGTATCTTATTTAAAATGAGCCCTTACACATTTACATACTCCCTGCTTTGGTGGAGAGGGTGGCGTATAAATCTAATACAATATAAATAAGTAAATAAATAAATGGTAATTACAAAATTAAAAATATTATCAACTAGGAATAAGACCCGTTGTTGAAATAAATACAACGAGCTCTAGAAAGAGGCTCTGGGCAGGTGACCTGGCCTTGAGCACTCAGTGTCAATTTGCTGTGGTGACCTCAGCAGGGTATAATGACACCGAGTGCACCATTTTCTCCAGAGGAACTGATCTCTGCTACCTGAAGAACAGTTGTAACTTTGAGTGATCTCCAGCCCTCACCTGGAGATTGGTAACAATGGTTCCATGGGCTGGTTTGGAGGGTGGAGTCTATGGCATTGTACCTGTCTGAGGTCCCACCCCTCCTCAAACCCTACCCTCTCCAGGCTCCACCCCTCAAATCTCCAGGAATTTTCCAACCTGGAGTTGGCAATCCTATCTCCTTCCCAGCCAACCATCAACCTACCTTGATCTGCCCCTCTGACTTCATCTTTCCATCTCCTCCCTCCCCCCTCCCTCCTGGGGAGCAGTTGTAGTTCTGAGTGATCTCCAGCCCCCACCTGGAGATTGGCAACAATGGTTTCCCAGGAGGTATTGGTTGGTTTTGAGGGTGGAGTCTATGGCATTGTACCTGAGGTTCCACCCCTCCTGAATCCTCACCCTCTCCAGGCGCCATCCCTCAAATATCCAGGAATTTTCTACTTGGAGTTGGCAACCTTATCTCTTTCCCAGCCAATCATCAACCTACCTTTATTTTACCCTCACTCTTCAGCTTTCCACCCCCCCCACCACCTGCAGCCTCTACCATGTTCTGAAGCCCTGACTGCTACGTCACATTGGCTGTCATACCGGGGTCCACCGTTTTCTCTAGGGGAACTGATCTCTGCCATCTGGAAAGCAGTTGTAATTCTGAGTGATCTTCAGCCCTGGAAATTGGCAACAATGGTTTCTCCCAACAGGCACTAAGGGGAAATGTATTTTACCTCGAAACACATTTTACCTCAGAACAGCAACAGCAAACTGTTTAGAATGTTAGAGGCAAAGGCCAATGAGGCCGCATATGCAAATGACCTCTGTGTTCCAAGGCAAAGGCCAATCAGGCCACATTTGCAAATTACCTCTATGTTCTGACTGGCAATTGGGGGGGGGGAGCAGCAAACTGTTTAGAATGTTTGAGGCAGGACTCAGGCAATGCAGCCAATGGATAGGGAGACCCTCTGAAAGACAGATCACAGAGCCAACTGATTTAGAAGCATGTTGGAATGTTCAGGGGAGCCCATGACCAAAGCAGAATTATATATAAGGAGAGATACCCCCCAACTATCTGTAGTATAAAAGAAACAGTTTTCATTGTATCAAAATATCACCATGTATAAGAAAGAGTTTCAATAGCTAAATCTAACCACATATTTTGTGTAACATGGAACCCCAGCACTGGCAATTGAAAGTATCCTTTCCAGCCAGCATCAGACAGCTGACTCAAGGCTGCAGGAAGGAAACTGTTTTACCTTCTTGATGCTCGCTATGAAGGAAGTTATAGTTTTGTGGTGCTCTTAGATACAGTAGTGGCTATAGACAACAGAGATGAGATCACTGCTTTCTGAGAGATGCAACCTGATAGGACAAGGCAGAGGAATTAGGAGGGAGAACGTTTGATTTGGGACTAGTCTATTTTGCTGAGTGATGCAGCAGTTGTTGTGCCTGTTTATGTTATACAATGAGCCTGGAATTGAACTTGTAGTGGGTTGACACAATAACTGTCTTCTTAAGACACCCAGGGCTCTTTTTGTAGCAGGAGCTCCTTTGCATATTAAGCCACACACCCCTAGTGTAACCTCCAAGAGCTTACAGAGCTCTTCTTACTGGGGCTACTGTAAGCTCTTGGAGGACTGGCTACATCAGGGGTGTGTGGCCTAATATGCAAAGGAGCTCCTGCTACAAAAAGAGCCCACACAACTAAGCCTCCATGGCCAGGATCTAAAATATGGCATTTTTTAAAGTGGCCACCTCCTAACAACAGCACCTGCTGATGATCACACCACAATGAAAGCCTTCTCAAGCAGCCCCCCCCCCCATGGCATAATGGATGTGGTATTTGAGCTGCTCCAGATCTCAACATACGGTTGCAATTCTGCATACTTGGGAACCAGTTATTTCTAACCTAAGATGAGATTAGTCTTAATAAATGTACATGGGGGTAGAATAGAGCTGCTAACTCCTTGCTGGGAAATTTCTGGAGAATTGGGAGTGGAGCCTGGGGTGGAGAGGGACCTCAGAGAGTTTAATGAAATGGAGTACATCCTCCAAAGATGCTATTTTTCTCCAGGGGAAACTGATCTCTGTATTCTGTGGTGGAAACCATAAAGTTTCTGGCAATTCCTCTATGGCAAAACCATAGCATTTCCAGTGATCCCTAAAGCAATGTGAAGCTTTTCCTGGAAGTGACACAATGCCATCTCTCTCTGATTGCCAGAGTGCCAGCAGGCGGAGGGCAAATAGCAAGCCTAGTTGTAATTCTGGGAGATCCCCAGGCCCCACCTGGATGTTAGCAACACTCTGGTAGGATGAAAGAGAGTGGGAGGGGCTCCACCAACACAAGTTCAATCTATTTTAAACTATTTTAAGTGTTATGACTTCTGCTTTACTGCTCAGGAAAATACTTGATGTTATGGAGCTGTCCGACCTCCCCTTCCCAAGGCTCCTTGGGGAGAAGGCATGAGAATTTTAAAAAAGTACTTGTACAAAATAACATGACTTAGCACTGGGTTATTTTAAAAAAATCACTCATCAGCAAGAGAAAGTACAAGGGTTTGGGAGGATGGGTAAAAAGAAAAAAAAGAAGAAGAACCTGCCTTGCAGAACTGAACCTGAGGAGTTCAGAGCATACAGGCAACATGTTGAAGTTATATGAGGAAGGCAAATAAAACAGGTGGGATTTAGGCTTCCTCTAGTCATGAGGGGAGAAATATTTTAAATCCATTCTTGGGTCAAATACAAAACCTCACCAAATACCAAACAGAATGAAAGGCAGTTTATGTGTTTGCATAAATCCAATAATTCCATTAGCTTCCTGAAGGAGGTTGGTTTTCCGGCATCATCTCTAACTGACTGTAATGCTATGGCTGGGGTTGATGAGTTGCAAAAGCCACCTAGGTGAGGTCAGTGTCAGGGAGAACCCCCCCCAAAAAAAAAAAAACGGGTCCAAGGAGAGCCACTTAAAAGACTATCCCATGTCAGAGAGAAAGCCTGGCTAAATCTGACATCCCACAATGAGGAAAGAGTTTAGTTTCTTTAAAGGGACAGTTAAGGAAGCAAAACCATGAAATCGTCTGCTAGAATTTCTGTTTGCAAAATCGTGCCCCCTGTTAAAGTTCCTCATAAAAGTCTTTTCCCTAGTTGTTTCCATATGTTCTCAAAACCTCATCATTATTTCTGCTGAAAGCTAGGAGTAGTTAATAGGCTGTGGTTTGGCATTGACCCGAGGAGACCTTAAGACCTTGATTTTTCCCTTTCAAATTGCTAATTAACCAGTTTCATAAAATGGTTTGAATTTGACCAAAGAACTTACTTTAACCACTATGCATCCTACAGTCCTATTGGTTGTGAAGCTCAGAATAGAATGTTTGTGACAATGTGAAACCATTGATTTTTAGCTGGGTTACAGTGCACTGTTTTTTGAGAGAGCAAGAGATTAAATGATATAGAGGGAATGAATCCACAATTCCATGCACACTTCCTAAGAAGTTTTCTTTAGAACACACACACACACACACACACACACACACACCATCAAGATGCACATGGACTGCAAAACTGAGTACTTTTTCAGAACCCAAATTTTGCTCAGAAGGTACATCTCAATACAAACAGAATACTTGAATAGCTGTGTTGAAGGTGGGTGAGAGACAGACACATCTTCTAACCCCATAAATCTGCACATTCAGCAACTTCAATCCATGCCACTTTCTTCTCTATACCTGTCCAGTTGCCTGCACTGTTAATGAGACCACAGTGAAGCATGCTTTTGGCAACACAGTATTCAAGCTTTTAACATGGGAGGGAGAGAATGTTCCTTCCCACTCCCCTGGTTTCTGCTTTGGTAAATTTTCTCCCAGCTAATTTTACTCCAATGCCAAGCCTTCTGCAGATGCTCAAACAAACGTTTCTCACCTAGCACCCCAGGAAACCTTTGTTTACCTGTCTTTAAGATATTTCATGGCTCCTCCTAGGTACCTAATATTCTTTTATTATAATGTTACATAAAGAGTTTTGCTCTAGAATATGTGTTTTCTCTAGAATTATATGGTTTACAAACAATTTAAAAGCCATCAAGTGTTCCTAGGATGACTTCCAATTCTAAATTCTGGTAAACATCCACAGTGATAGGAATAAGACAACTTGTTAAGCAATGGTATCCAAGCTAAGGATAATGCTACCAATGGAATTAGGGACAAGCCCCAACTAAGAGACTTCAGGACTGCCAAATGAGGTTTCTTATTTCTGTTAATAAATAACCCACTCAGGAGTAAGTTCAGAGGAACAGAATGACTAACCAACCTTACCACTAGTAAAAAAGCTTGTCTTGAAAGACAAAAGGCACAGACGTTCCTTATTTCTGTGCATTCCGTAGACTTGACAGGAAAAATCTGTGGAGAAACCCAAAAAAGGACTTGAACGTTCCCCTGATAATAGACTCCAAACCCACTGTTTCTTGTTTCTATTAGCCAAATTGGTATGAAATTTCTAAAGAGCTTGAAGAAATACTTTTGAGGTTAGACAACAAGGTTCTTTGACCACAAAACAATTACTAATTTGTAGGCAACAACAAAAACAGTTCTACAACAAACGTTTTCTTCATTGATTTATTATCTGCTGTGTTTACCTAAGCCAGTTTGTAATGCAATTCATGCTGAAGAGAAAAAAAGATAGTAGCAGTAGTCATGGAGTAAAGTGCAAACTAAGAAGCCTTGCAGTCTGATCCTATGCATGTTTACTTAGTAGTAAATCCTTCTGAGTAAAGTTCAATTCAGTAATAAAACAGTTTAGGATTTTTAAATATCCTTGGTGTCTCAAGTTTTCATTCTGCTTTCTACAAAGTGATGCCAAGGAAATAATCCAAAGCAGCCATTCTGAATCCACTAGAATAACTCTGAAGGTAACCATCAGAGGGTCACAGCCAGGTCACAGTATTTTGTCAACACAAGCAGGTCCAATCAGTTTAGGTCAGACAGGCACCTGAAAAAATATACAAGACTCAGTCTACTTATGACAGACTACTTGTTCACATGCTAAGTTTCATGGCTCAAGGAATCTCACATCTGTTAGCCTGCAGGGTTCACACACAGGGATGGGCACGAACCAGCTCACGAACAAAAGTTCATGATGAATTTTGGCCAGTTCATGGTTTGCAAACTGAAGTTCATGGCAGGTCAACTGGCATGAACTTTCTACAAACTTTCAAGCAGTTTGTGCCGGTTCATGAATGGATACTTTTCCAGACTGTCTCCGCTCAAACAAAATGTTAATCAAACTCCAAAGTAATGGTGTGTGTGTGTGGGGGGGGGGATTCTCCAGCCTTGGGAACAGTGTTGTCAGTTTCAAACTAGTCATGTCAATTTCAAGAGGGTCCCCCCCACCTTTGCTGGCCTTCCTTTGTGTTCACTTCCCATTTTCTTGCACAGAGCTTGCAAAATTCCACCCCCTTTGCTTGGATTTCTGACTCTGTGCTTTGAGATCAGTCCTTTTAAGCTTGCAGTGCCAGTGACACTGAGTTCTGCTGGGCACTTTGTGACTGCACTGGTACTGATGGGCACTCTGTACATTGTGCTGGTTCTGCTGGGCTGGCAATCTCCCCACACACACCTTCCGTTTCTACTGCAAATTTTCTCAAGGACTTTGATTCTGTTTTGTTGGGCTTCTATTGCACTTGCTTTTTTGTGCTGTTTTCCCCTTCCATTGAAAACAATGGAGGGTGGGGCACCTTCTTTGAGGGAGTGTAATTCAGATCTCATAAATCCAATCCTCACCAAACTTGGAGGGCAGGTAGAGGAGAGTCAGCCAGAGATTTTCTGTGAATTTGGCATATCAGGGGGCATTCTACTGCATCACAAACCTCACAAACTGAAACAGTTCATTTAGCCCCTAAAAGTTCATGATGGTTCGTGGTTCATGAACCAGGCATGCCACAAACCACAAACCAAACTGTATTTTCCCAGTTCATGCCCATCCCTATTCACATTACAAGAGTTTAGGGATTCCCTCTACTGATGAGTTTCTATGAAGAAACCTGCTTGGTTCCAGGAAGTTAAGTATAAATTTGATGGTTATGATTCAGTGCTATAGAATAATCAACGGTTTCTTTTCAGGTAGTAACCTGGGATGTAAACAAATGCTTTGTTTCTCACTGATTCATAATCATATGCTAAACATGGATATATCATTTCTCCAATATGATCAACACATAAAATCACATGCACTGTCATCACAACGTCTTTTTAGATTGCTTACAAGTGGAGACCCGCAAGAAACTTGCGGAATGGTTATCCTGTTCCTCACACCTTTGCTTCCTCCTGTCTCCCTCTACCTCTCTCACACTCT
>NW_015173688.1:604875-624956 GCF_001447785.1 Gekko japonicus | reverse complement strand
CCCCTTTGACTCACAGAGCCGGTTAGAAGCCTCTCCTCCCCCCCCCCTGAACGTTCTAACCTCTCTCTCACAGTTGATGCCTGGAGTTAGATCCCTGCTGCAGAGGCCATTTCAAAAGCTTTTTTGGGGAATTCAGCCATCCCTGGAGAGATTTCCTTACTTTTTCGATTTTTGTGCAAATACAGGAAGTGTACTAAGCAAATAGAAGCAGGTTCTGAGGCAGACGGAGCTGCCTTTTCCTCAGACTAAGGATCCGCACGGCGCCCTCTGTTGGCTATTAGAATATATGATTATGTTTATATTACTGATAGGGAGTGACTTGTACCAATACATTTATGGTTAAGCAGAGATCTGAACCAACTCATAAAGATGGATAATAGCTCTTTGTTTCTACACAGGTGAGATGGAACAATATTTCAGTAATGCCATTTTGTATTTCATTAGGAGTAACACACAAAAAAAACCATTTTGCAGAATGTTTATTACCATTCCCTTTAATGTCAGTAAACATTAGAGAGTGAGAGCTCACTGTTCTCTGATAAGTACTCGGTTGGATAGCTCAGTTAATAAGATCCATTTCCCCCCTCTACCATTAAAAACAAGCCTATTCAACAAACCCTCTAGGTAGCTTGACCCTAAATTATTTGTACCTATTCTGCAGAACAAATTGGATATGATCTTGTGAGCATATCTTGTTTTCTGTTGGTTTTCTTCAAGTTCCAGCTCAGGTAATTTCTAAACCATGCTCTTCTCCAATTACTATACTGAGAGAAAATCTATTTTAAAGTAGCAACCTACTTAATCAGATTACAAAACATATTAGGAAAGTGGCAGATGTAGTGTGGTGGTAGGTCAATGTGTTGGCTAGAACACTGGACTAGAAATGGGGAGGCCATCTTCAAACTCCCCTCTGCCACGCACTTCACTGGGTGACCTTGGATCAATCACTTTCTCAGTCTAACAGGGTTGTTGTAATAATAAAATGGAGGAATAGAGAACCTATGCTACCCTATTCTCCTTGAGGAAAGGGGACATAAAATGTAATAAATAAAATCTTGCTCAGCAATGCTACCTAAAATTGAACACAATAAGCTTGTAATATTTCATCAATTTATCATATCCATTTTTAATACAAGACAAGCACCAGAAGTGTTTGAAGGAGAAAGCTACAAGACCATGGCCTTTTCTTCCTCCCTTGGGGTGGGGGTAGAGGTTAATGGCAAACATTCAGCCTGATGAAGAGTTCAGGAGAACTCAAAAGCTTGCACTATTTTGTATAATTTTGTTTTGCTTTGGACTGATACAGCTACCTGTAATTTCTGGAACTTTAAGAGTTAATTTTTTTGCCTTGCCAATCTGTTAGCACTAACAGCAGCCCTGATTTTTTGTCAATGGACAGGAGGGCTGCTTGGAGCATCCTACTGATGCCCTGGAGTGGCATCCCCCTGGACTGGGACCCCTTTGTCAATTTGGGGGGGGGGGAGGAAATGGGAAGGGGCCTTTAGTAGAAAGGAAGGACTAGCTCTCCAGTTTTGACAGCAATGGCATGAAAGGTTCAATTGAGGTGATCTGGAGGACTCATGGTATTTTTCCCATAGGAAACAATCAATACAAAGATGGCTGGGGTCATCTTCTTCAGAGGTCTATAACATTAAACTTTGTTCAATTTCCTTGAAACTTTGGCAGCCATTAGTACAGTGGGAAGAATAGGTTCCTGGAAATGTTGGTGCCACTTAGTTTAAATAAACACTGCTCCAGAAAGTCAAGTTTATTTCCCCATAGGAAATCATGGGGAAAATTTTGGGGAGACATCTCAGAATACTGGGGATGCTTTGTTTTATTTTGGGCCTTTCCAGTCTGAAACACAACAAAGAATTTCAGAAATTGTTTTGGATAGGGAATATTCTCATGCATACCCTAACTAGGAAATTCAAACAAGATAAATTCAACAGTATGGCTCACAAAGACAACAATAAACTGCTGTTTACACAGTGGTTTAAAAAACTCCATACTTACTAAACCCACATGGAGTTATTTATGCTACTGATTTAATTTTCTTTTACATGTGACTAGACTTTGTAACCAAGTATCCAGAAACGGCTTCAGAAACACATGTACACTCCCCAACACTACAAACACAGCTTTTAATTACCACAAACTGCTTAGTGTCATCTGACTTCTTTACTTTTTTCTTCATGCGTGTTATTTTTTGTTTATCTGCAGAAAAGCAAGCATTCCTAAAGGTTAATCAGATGACAATGTCTGGGAAACCAGATTTGATAACAGACGGATTCATTCAAAAGGAATTTACCTACTTAAAATATCAAAATAGGGTTCAGTATCATTGAAGATACATAAAGGTTGAAATGCTAATCACACTTTTTCTAAGCAAATATGCACAGGATTTGCCTGAATGACTCTTAGATTAATGTACTTCCTTTAAATGAAATAAGACACACAATATTAGGAGGTGATATGCCAAGAAACAACTGAAAAATGCTGTGGTCACATGGTCATTTTGATTGGGTTTCATTGCTGTTCCTTCTCTCATTTAAAATTGCTGATCAGACGGCCGCATCCGTCTCCCGCAACAAAGTGGGCTCATTTGCGCAATCCTCCCGGTTGCCTAGTGAGTTTTCCTACACCTGGAAAATCAAGTACTTTCTGGATATTTGTACTTTGAATCTACAATTTCACCGATCTGGACAGCCATTTCTCGCAATGATCGCAACTAGGTCATCTGAATGTCTTTCTTGCAATTTTTTTTACAAGCTTCCATCATGCACATGAGCAACCCTGCACTGAATAAATTCGATGTATAAATGTTCAAGTGCACATATAGACTCCAGCGATCAGTTGTATGTCGCCAGTTAATTTTGTTTGCTGTTCAGGGGGGGAGGGAACATGCAAGAACAAGGGAGTAAGGCGAGTCCCAGTGGGAGCGGTGATTAGGCCATGTGTATATGTGCATATGCAAAGCCAATTTTTTTTTTAAAAAAAACAAGCCATGCCACCCAAGCGGTGGTGCGGCTATCTGAACGGTGCCCAGAACCTCATTGCATGATGCAAGAAGTTCAGGGAGGGATGTGGGAGGGAGAAAAATATTCCCGATCAAATTTACAGTGGGAACAGATCAGGATAAGCTTGCCATGTGGCCACAGCCAAAACCAAATGTAGCTGATAAAGTGGGTTTGTGCCTTAGTTTGTATTTTGGCTGCAAAAGACTAACATAGCTGTCCCTTTCAAATAATGTTGACCTCTATTGGAGATGCTTTAGAGTTGCTTTGGTGAATCTGGTCAAATAAATTCCTGATGTTGCAAATGGCAGATATCCTCCCTCATCCTCCCTCCCTCCGTGTGTGTGTGTTTAAGCAGTGTAATACTAATAGAATGGCACTGGAGTAACTGGTGTTGTGTTAATCACAGGATACCTCTGTGCAAGGCTTTCTGCAGTCTACACATACTTCTGAATTTTTGTGTTTCTGGAAGACTGGACAGGAAAGCAACTGGAAGATCACTCTTGACTACATGGTGACAACATAAGATACGACTGAACCTATACAGAGTGGACTTCCTTTACTACTGTGAAAACACAGACACCCCATATTTGGATAACAAGACAGGGCTTCAAGATCATGGGCTGCAGTTGTGAGTTATGGGAACCCCAGAGACTGATTGGAAAGTTAAAATGCCCCAGAAGCAAGCGAAGCTGAGCAAGCCAGAACTGCAGTGGCAACTCCACTCAGGCTATACCATAAGCACCAATAATGGGTGTTGGTTCATCACTGTTTCCTCCAACAAACTGGCAGCAGTGAGGGAAGAGGTAGTTGGTGAGCTGGCATTAGGTTTGCCAACTGTGGCTTGGGAAAGTCCTGAAGATTTAAGGGTGGTTCCTGAGGAGGACAGAGTTTGGAGATGGGGCTGAGATGTGATGCCAAAGAGCCTGCCCTCCAAAGCTGCCATTTTCTCCAAGGGAATTTATCTCTGTGGTCTAGAGATCAGTTGCAATGCCAGGGGAACGCCAGGCTCTGCCAGAAGGCTGGCAACCCTAGGTGACATCAATCATTGTTGTCACTGAGCTTTCTAAGCTAAGCCTCTGGGATGCACGTAGAGCTGGCGGGGCTTGGTTCTGCTTTCTCCTGTCCACCAGGAAATTTCCCTGTAAGTTAAATAGCCAGTCTGTTTCTGGATGTGCCTCTTGGGGTCACAAAGTGTATTACCACTTGCTATCTGTGAAAACAGCCTCTGAGACAAGAAAGTGATGAAAAGAGATCTTGTACACAGCAGAAATAAAATAAATAGTAAACATGGATTGTAATCATGGTTGAATACATCAGTTCTCTCAATATATACTTTTGTTATCCTTAAACTGTGTAATGCACTTGATCTATCATACACTTTTATCAATCCCCAGTTGACTCATGTAAGCAGAACAGATTTCATCTGAAAGTCCCATGAGACAAACCAATTAGCTATTTAAGCTTGTTATTGAAACATCTGTCTCTATGAAACCATTATCGGCAGCCTGCCTGGGAGCAAGAAAAGCTGTGCCAATGATCAGATTCCTTCATCTTAAATATGCATATTGTCACATGTACAGTACAAACTTTTTTTCAAAGTGGCTTCTTATGAGCCCGGTACCTTATTTACGAGAATTTCTGACCATACAAGTTGTTACCTAATTTTGTTTTGTATTTTTATTGCTGAAGAAGTATGAAACTATACTTCTCTCTGGGCAAATAAACCAGTTACACTCCAGCAACATGTGAATCTCAAATTAAAAAGCCACTATCAAGAAAAAGGTGAATGAGAAGCACAACTCAGCCCCCTGGAAATTCTTCTGCACCAGTCCCACTAAGAACATAATGAAAATTATATCCTGCTTTACCAAGGTGATATACAAATCATTATTTTTTTTAAAAAAACATTTCTATGCTGCCTTTCCATCCAAATAAGCCCCCCAAGGTGGTGGGCATCAAACATTAAACCACTGCAACATCAAAAACTTTTAAAATAAAATATTTATACATTATTTAAAAAACATATAAAAACACATAACACCAAAAACCAGGAAGGAGGTCAATTACAGTTATTAGGAATATGCCAAAAAGAACAAAAAAAACCCCTTCACTTGTTGTTAAAAGACAACAATAGATGGAGGCAAACAACTCTCCCTGGGGAAGGAACGCCAGAGTTTTGATGCCATGACTGCGAAGACCCTTTCTCAGATTGCTACTTGTCCAGCCTCAGATGGCAGGGGCACCAGAGTGGGCAAAAACTGTCCTTAAGGTATGGTGGCCCCAAGTCACATAAGACTTTAAAGTCTTATAAAAGAACAGATAAAAGGAAGTACTTCTTCACCCAAAGAGTGATTAACACATGGAATTCACTGCCACAGGAGGTGGTGGCGGCTACAAGCATGGACGGCTACAAAAGGGAATTAGATAAGCATATGGAGCAGAGGTCCATCAGTGGCTATTAGCCACAAGGTATAGATAGGGGCTCTGGGGCAAGTGATGCTCTGTCTTCTTGGTGCTTGGGGGGGAGTCAACAGTGGGAGGGCTTCTAATGCCCTGGCCCCACTGGTGGACCTCCTGATAGCACCTGGTATTTCTGGCCACTGTGTGACACAGAGTGTTGGACTGGATAGGCCATTGGCCTGATCCAACATTGGCGTCTCTTATGTTCTTAAAGGTCAATTAGAACACCTTGAATCAGGCCCAGAAATGAACTGGAAGCCAGTGCAGATGGAACAAGACTGGAATGATATGGCCCTACAACACATTCCAGTCAACATTCTGGTCACCACATTCTCTACCAACTGTAGCTTCCAGACAGTCTTCAAGGGCAGTTTCACATAAAGTGCACTGCAGCCAACTAATCTAGATGTTACCAGGGCATGTACTACAGTGGCAAGATCTTCCACCCCCAGAAAGTCAGCTCACCAGCCAAAATGGGTGAAAGGCACCCCAGGTCACTGCTGTCACCTGCTTCTCCAACAAGAGGCTTGGGTCCAGGAGGAGATCCAAGCTCCTTTGGGAGGAGTGTAACTCCATCCAGAAGAGAAGATAACCCATTTCCTGGTTCAGATTCTACCTCTACTAGCACTTCCTTCATTTTATTGGGATTCAGTTTCAGCTTATTAGCTCTCATGCATTCCAAAACTGCTTCCAGGCACCTCTTCACAGTTTCTACAGCCTCCTGGGATCAGCTGGAAGTGCAAGATAGAGCTGAGTGTCATCTGTATATTGGTGGCAACTCAGCCTAAATCTATGGACAGGGCTGCTGAAAGTGGGGGGACTGGGAAGAACAAAATTCAGGGGCTCAATCAGTTGGAGGGCCCTTGAAGCCAGTGTTATGCTGCATTCAAGTAATGCACTAAAAAACAAACACACACACAAAAAACTCTAATGTAATTCTGACTGCAGCTGCTAGGGGCACAAGAAAGGCAGAGCACAGTAAAAAGCACCCAGCGTCTCCTGGCTGGGCCTTTTGACAAAGTTTACTAGGAGACTGAGGGAAAATGTTTGCTGATCAGATCCTGCTAAACCCAACAGCCAAACCATCCCTGGAGCAAGGCCAGACCAGCCTGGATAAGCTGCAGTCCTTGCCAGGATGCAATCACCTAACAAGGCCATTATCTCTATCAGTCTATGGTTTGCTATTTCCTTTTGTTTCACCTAGTTCCTGCACAGCCATATTTTGCAAACTTTGTGTGTGGTTAACAAAATTAATTAAAGAAAAACCTTTTCGTCATCTTTTCTTACATTTCTCCAACTCTTTTTCACACTTTCCCCCTCCTTTGTTTTGCTCTCCTCCTTCCATGATCTGCCATTCATTCATCCCCATTTCTAATTTCTCTCCCCTCCCCAAAGTGACTTACATTGTTCTCCTCTCCTCCATTTTATCTTCACAACAACTCTGTGAGGTAGGTTAAACCGGGAGTGTGTGATGGGTCCAAATTCACCCAGCAAGCTTTCATGGTGGGGATTTGAACCAGATCCTAGACCAACACTTTAGCCACTACATAAGTTCAGCTTCCATTGCAATAGCATGGAGATAACCTGGAGCCAAGATATTGCAATTCCATTCATTTTTGGCCCTGGAACACCCATGATCATCCAGAAGCTGGTGGCCCATTTTGAAAGTCCTAGTTTTATTTTCAGATAAGTTATGTCTGCCATAAATGGACATGCAGATCCTTTTGTTATTTAAGGTGTGTGGTAATAACTAACTGATTTTGTTATGATATTTGGTTTGGATCAGGGTCATATGGGGAGCAGGTCCTATCCTGTCTATGAATGACCTTTCCCAGCACCTTAACATAGACATTGAAAAACATAGGGGACAAGCTGGAACTTTGCAGAACCCTGTAGGCCAGAGGCCAAGGGCAAAACAGCATTTCCCCCAGCATCACACTCTGAAACCTATCTTCAAGGCAGAACTAGAAGTGCAGTGAAACAGTGTGTGAGGACACTATGACTCTAACTGGGTGATGCTTAACATGATATAGATCCTGTCAGAGTCTTGGCACAATCAGGAAACAACAACAGTCCTTCAAAGAAGTATCAGTTTATTGATCTAGTAAAGCCAAGTCATCTATACACTTACAGTGTCAGAACTGAGAGTCAAAGCGGGAAAGGGTCAATTATGCTAGGTTCAAAGCAGGAGCTCCTGAGGGACTGGCCCAATCAGGGGAACGGCCTTAGCGTGCCTAAAATTAATGAATGCACATTCCCTCAGGAAGCGGAGCAGCAGACACCAAGGTCAAATAGTGATAAAGCAGTCTTCTAGAACTGAAACCTAAAATACCAAACCTGAGAAGATATAGAACTCAACTCCCCACCCAGTTGCCATAGAAGCATAGCTGACATCCTGCCCCCCCCCCAAGAACCTTTCCCACCGGGTTTATTAGAGTCAGCTTGTGGAAAGCACGCAACAATTTAGGAGCATGAACATGGCATCTTTCAACTCATTCATCATGCAATGGATCAAAGTCCTTCCACCTGATTAAGTATAGGAGGTGACCCCATTTCAGCTTAGAGCCCAAAATCTGGGCCACCTCTTGATGGGGCTCGTCATTCACTATCAGAGGCGGTGGGGCTGGAGGATGGGGTCTCCAGGCATTTGGACCTGCATCCTTTTTGAGAAGGCTGAAATGAAAGACAGGGTGTATATTTTTTAGCGCCTTAGGCAAATCCAGCTCTACACTCACATCACTGATTTTGTGCAGCACTTTAAAAGGTCCCACAAATTTCCAGCCCAGTTTTCTGCTCGGCTGAAGTCCATGCAGGTTTTTTGTAGACAGATACACAGAGTCACCTGGTTGTAAGTCCCACTCAACAGCCCTGCCTTTGTCAGCCTGAGTTTTATAAGTTGTTTTTGCTTTGTCTAAAATTTTTTGGATAAGAGGTCAAGAGTCTTGGAGAGCACACCACCAAGTCTGCAGATCTCCCGGCGGGAGGTCAGGAGATCCCCTTATGGGCAGCGGGGTCCCCTCATACCCATGTAACACCTTAAAAGGAGACAAACCCGTGGAACTGTGGACTGAAAGGCAAGAGGTCAACCCATCTTGTTGATAATTGGTGAAGCAGCGGAGGAATTGTTCAACTACTTGATTGACCCATTCTGTTTGGCTGTCCGTCTCTGGGTGGTAGGCACTGCTGAGTTATTTTGGCCAGGACTGAATGCAATTTTACAATGTTGAACATGAACATTTTGGCCAAGGCTCGGGCCGTAGGTAGCTGCCAGAACGGGATGAAATGTGCTTGTTTTGAAAACAAGTTCATGACCACCCAAATCACAGGTTTTACCCTTAGAGGGTGGGAGATCGGTAATAAAGTCCAGGGCCTGGATGGAGTCTCCAGAGGATACAATTGACCTTGGGGGAGAATGCCATCTTGAATTTTGCCAGCCAAGGATCATTCCCCCCCCCTCTGCCTGTGTTCTGGCTTAGCGCTGAGTCAACACCACCCCTCCCAGCTGGGTCAGGGTGAACATAGAGTCAATAGTCTCCTCCCACTGGCTGGCATGTTACGGAAGGCGGGACAAAGCATCAGCAAGGGAATTAGCTTTCCCAGGGAAATGGTGGAGGGTGAACTGAGAGAAAAACTCCACCCACCTCAGCTGCTTAGCGTTTAGGCTCCGAGGCATGTGTAGAGCCTCCAAGTTTTTGTGATCAGTCCACACTTCAAAAGGCGTGCGTGCCCCCTCCAACCAGTGGTGCCAAGTCATGAGTGCTAATCAGATGGCAGCTGCTTCCTTGTCCCCAACAGCCCAATTCTGTTCCATGGCATTAAACTTTTTAGAGACATAGGCAAGAGGGTGGAGTTTACCATCTGACCCCTCCTGCAATATGACCCCTCCCATAGCCACATCTGAAGCATTGACTTGGATGATAATTATTTTGCCATATGGAGCAGAGGTCTATCAGTGGATATTAGCCACAAGGTATAGATAGGAACTCTCAGTCTGAGAGAAGTGCTTGGTGCTTGGGGAGGCAACAGTGGGAGGGCTTCTAGTGTCCTGGCTCCACTGGTGAACTTCCTGATGGCACCTAGTATTTTTGGCCACTGTGTGATAGAGTGTTGGACTGGATAGGCCATTGGCCCGATCCAACATTGGCTTCTCTTATGTTCTTATGGGAATGAACCACAAAAAGGGTTGCCATAATTGGAAACAGCTGAATTGTGGAAGAAGTTTGATCTGCAGGTGCAGTTTGTCTGTGGGAGCAGTTTGCTCTACACAGCTCATCTGTTTCAAGGGGCAGGTTGCCCCGGCGGCTCAGCTGTTTCCGATCTTTTGGTGGCTTTCGCGGAGATGGCTTTCATGGGGAGGAGAAAGTTTGGGTTTAAACCCCTGCATTTGCTCCCCACAAACCTCCATGAACTGCCATAAAAGTTCATGGAGGTTCAAGGCCAGGCTGCAGTTTGTGAGCTTCAGTTTGCAAACCATGAACCAGACAAAATTCATCATGAACAAAGGCTCATGTGCTGGTTCGTGCCCATCTCGACTTTAAAACTGTTCTTTTGAGACTGACCAAGTGTTTGTGAGATTCCAGTTAGGGTGTTATTCAAGATCTGATAATATATGCAGGCTACAATGCACTGAAGAGATCAAAACTTTTTGTGGTGATTAAAAATGATTTTATTATCTTTGCCAATCTATGCCATTGGGTAAAATGTACAGTGTGCATGTTTTCCTTAGTCTTAGATTAGAAAAGGTTTCCCACACACCTGCAGTGATCAAGGCTAGCATCTCTCTCTCAGCTTCCTATGAAGGAAGTATAAAGTAAATCTATCTCCTTGTGGTAAATCTACAGGGCCCAAATCTCTGCAAAAAGAAAGAAGGAAAGCTGAACTGATGCTGCTGTTATTCTTCCTGGAACAGGGACAGATTATAAATGCAAAGACTGCATTTGATTTATTTTCCTATGTTAATATCTCTTCATTCAACATTGGCAGCACAAATTTATGAAACTTTGAAGTCTGACTAAGTTGCCAAGGTGAGGGAAACCACCTGGGAAGAAGAAGATTTAACTCTGTGAAGTGGATGTAAAATGAATTCATTCTCTCTCTCTCTCTCTCTCTCTCTCTCTCTCTCTCTCTTTCTCAAACAAAAACGAGGACTTCCAAACTTTTCCTCTTTCTTCCAGTCCCATACATATAGTTCAACTCACAAAAACTAAGCCCTTACTTCTCCCACCATAACCGTAACAAAATCCTTTCTTTTTGAAGCAAACAATGATGCAGAAATATCCTGAAATCACTTTTGGGTTATCATAGAGTTGATTGCCATGCACAGCCTTAGATAGCTGAGATATATAATGCTCCAGAGAATCTCAATTTCCTCTGCCCAACAAAATGGATGAAGTCAGAAAGCAGACATTCTGACTTGGTGATTAACTAATTTAAGGCTGAAGAGTGAGAGGCAGACAAAATGGCACCCGTATAGGAGAATAAGGGCTGAAAGAGGGTATACTGAGGAATGGGAAGTTGTGTCTCACTACATTTCCGACCTGAGAGTCTTATGGTGACTTTACATAGGTTTGCAACCCCTTGAAATAGCAAGCCAGGTGGAAAACACAAAGGGAATTAAGATAATTCTCTGGTTGTTGAGTGTAGCACTCTGTTTCATTTTTATCAATCAATCAATTGATTTACAAAATTTATATTCCAACTTTTGGCACTTACAAGGGCTGACAAGGTGGTTAACAAGATAAAATTACATTACAAAACCATTAAAATCAATTCCCCTACCAAACATACATCATATTTTGCCTTGGATTCTGTGGATGGCTTAATGGGCCACAATGTGTAGGTCTGATTTGCAGCCAAAATGATTCCCCCTTTGCTAAAGTCAATTTATTCTGCACATGCTCAAAGGAGCCTTCTTTATCCATTCAATTTTATCTTTGAAATTAGGTTCTACAGCTAATCACTAACTCAAATTCCAGGTCTAACAGCAATAATAGTGTTTGTATAATTCTTACACCTTCACATACAGTACCTTCTTGTAATCCCTCAATATCTGAGATGGAGTGGTTTCTCTTAAACTATCAGGGAAGTCACAGTGAAGGCAATATTTGAACCAAAGATCTTGTGGACTACAACTCATTCTCTTAGTCACTACATGTTGCACCAACTCATGCTAATACCACCAAGATGGAAGTGCTACTGGTGGACAAAGGTCTGACCACAGATTTAAGGCGTCACTCATTCTGGATGGAGTAGCTCTCCCCTTGAAAGAACAGGTCCATAGTCTGGGGGTGCTCTTGGAGCCAGGCCTACTGCTGGGTGAGCAGGTGGCAACTATGGCTGAGAGTATCTTTCATTAATTTCAACTGGTTAGCCAGCTAAGGCATTTCCTGGACAGAAGAGATCTGGCCAATGTGGTGTGTGCCCTGGTTACATCTAGATTAGATTTGTGGACCACCAAAAAGACAAATAAGTGGGTTCTAGATCAAATCAAGTGTGAACTCTCCCTAGAACCTAAAATGACTAAACTGAGCTATCATACTGTGGTCACATTATGAGAAGACAAGAGTCACTGGAAAAAAACAAATAATGCTAGGAAGAGTTGAAGGCAGCAGGAAATGAGAAAGACCCAGTCAAGAAAGCCACAACCCTGTTTGCAAGACTTGAGTAAGGCTGCAAACAATAGGGCATTTTGGAGGTCATTAATTCATAGGGTCACCATATGTCAGAAGCGCCATAAGTTGGAAGCGCCTTGACAACACTTCACGCACACACAAACAATGTTCTCTATGTAGGGGTGTCCTTCAAAAATGTTCAGAAATTTCAACTGGTACAGAACACTGTAGCCAAAATGTTGAATGGAGTGGGTCATAGGGAGCATATCACTCCAGTCTTGATTCACCTACTCTGGCTCCCAATTTATTTCTGGGCAGAATGCAAGGGGCTGGTCTTGACTTTCAAAGCCCTATATATTTTGGGACCAACATACCTGAAGGACTGCCTAATCTGTTATGAACCTGCCTGACTGTGATGGTCATCTTTGGAGGTCCAGCTTCGGGTGCTCCCATCTTCTGAGATTAGGCAGGTGGCAACCTGGGATGGGGCCTTTTTGGTCATGGCATGTAGCTCTGAAACTCTCTCCAGGGAGATTAATCTGTCCCCTTCTGTTGTTGTTTTCTGCCAGTGAGCGAAGACTTTTTTGTTTTGTTTGTCTTTCCCTCAATGATCCCACCTTCTTTAAACAATATTTGATGTTCTGTGGGTATTTTAACTGCTCTGTATTTATTGTAACTCGGTTGTTTAACTTTTTAAAATGTTGTTGAGGTATGTTTGGGAGGGGGGGCTTATTTTAACAGTTTTATAATGTACTTTATTGTGCGTATTTTAAATTGTTTGCCACCTTGGCAGCCCTTTGTTAGGGTAGAAAGGTGGGATACAAATTTTGTAAATAAAAATAATAAGCAGCTCCAGTATT
This sequence comes from Gekko japonicus, assembly GCF_001447785.1. Lineage (NCBI taxonomy): Eukaryota > Metazoa > Chordata > Lepidosauria > Squamata > Gekkonidae > Gekko > Gekko japonicus. The sequence continues at coordinate 612,005 of NW_015173688.1, read as the reverse complement.
TCTATTATCCAAGCCTAGAAAAGGACTGCTAACTAGAGCAACCTTAATTCAAATAAAAATCAGCTGGTTGCAGAGAATGCATCCCCACAGGGCATCTAGCCTCCTCAGATAAAGTTATACCATTACACTTCTAAAACAATCCTCAAGGGAATCCTCTAGGGAATCCACTGCAGAGTTTATGTTAAGTCTGTAAAACTGTGATGAAAACATTTCTCCCTTGGAGCTCATATTTCTTAAAACAAAAACAAACAAACAAAAGGTGTCTCTCTTCACATAGCCCCCAAATTCATGAATATATGTTTGGGAAATAGGAAATTCTAGCAAAATGACAAGCATTCTCATCACACTCTCTGCAAGATGACACTACAGCACAGTTCTGAGAAACACATTGCCTGGGAAAATTCACAAATATATAAGTGACCACGACAATCCCTGCTAAATGGAAACATTTGCAATGTAATGCTTAATTGGCTAAGATGATATTGGTCTTATATAGTGAACGTTATCGACCATATAAGGAAACCCCATTAAAAATGGATTCAAAATTTGGCATCATTAGACTTAAAACAGTGTGGAAAGACATCGGAGCAACTGGAGTGTATACTCTTATCCTAGAAGAGTCAGCTGTGTTTAGTCAGTGCTTTATATGTTCTTTTTTATTACTGGTCATCATGTATAAAATAGTTGCTGGAGTTAAGCCTTAGTAAGACCTAGTTCATTTCAGTGAGTTTTTCGGTGGTGCAATGACTAAAATTCATGCTTCCTTGGGAAATAAAATGTGGGCATCTGCACTCTTTTTATCTTTGATCACCAAGCTTTCAATACTCAGATTTGTTGACTTGAATTTCAGCAGACTTTAAGACTAGGACATAGGCATTACCCAGCCAGGTACTTTGCTATCCTGCTCACTAAACTGTCCCAAAGTCATCAGGTTTTGTAAACTGGACCCAGGGTTGCCAGGCCTCCCTTGGCCACCAGCAGGGGATGGGGGAGTAGGGTTGCCAGATCCAGGTTGGGAAACTTCTGGAGTTTTGGGGATGGAGCCTGGGGAGGACAGGGACCTCACTAGGGTACAATGCCAAAGAGCCCACTTTCGAAAACATTCCTTTTCTCCAGGGGGACTTATCTTGACAGTCTGGAGATAAGCTGTAATTCAGGGATCCCTAGGTCCCACCTGGAGGCTGGCATCCCTGATTGGACCCAGGGCTGGCCCCAGCTTATTTTGCACCCTAGGCGAGGATCCCTCCTGGCGCCCCCCCATGCACCCACCATGGCTCGGACCCGTTAATTGGATCTGTACCCCGGACCTCCCGTTCCCCTGGCACCCATGCTCTTAACACTCACTTTTGCTTTTGTAACTTTGCCTGCTTTGCACATGTGGCTTCCACCAAGGAAGACTCTGCAAAGAAAGGCACTCGTCGCAAACAACCTCTGCTTCTCACTTCCCTTGACAGTTCCTTGCTGGGGTTGCCATAAGTCAGTTGCAACTTGAGTGTCCTTATGTAATAGCCCCCCTACTTAGATACTTCTTTGTCTCAGCTGAGTGACCCTTCTGTGCCCAGAGGGCTAGGTTCTTTGGTGGAATTGGTGTTTGTATCATCAGAAAGTTCATAACATGTTTAAAACTCATTAGTGTTTGCAGCTGAACCAGGACAGTGGGGTGTGTGTGCCAGTTTGGTGCTCCTAAGGGCCGGCGCGCTCTAGGCGAGCGCCTAGTTCGCCTAGTGAGTGAGCCGGCCCTGATTGGAACTCCTGACTTTTTGATCCAGTACTCTTTAATCAGCATCATCAGCATCAGCATCCCACAAAAGCTCACATTTGGTCATAACAGTATTCTGTAAAACATGGATACTGAATAGTGGGAAGGTGGATAACTTCGGTCAGGACAAATTCTTCTGTGAACTTGGCCATTTATTCCTGGCCTACATTCTTTACATGCATCACTAGTTGCTCACAAAAAATCAGCCTTGTTATGAGCTGTTTCAGTAATATGTACTCTATTCTAAGTATACAAACTATTCTAAGTATACAAACGAATGGATCACTTTTTGAGTAACAACCTAGTCACTCTTGTGGCTTACCAGCTGCATCTTTCTCTTTCTTCTCATATTCGCTGCCCCCTCACACACATCTCATTTCTTAAGAGAAATGTGTTCCTAGTGTCTACTGCTGAAAAGGGCATTCTCTGTCTTCTCTGATTCCCTGCCTGATTAATATTGATGGTCTGTAAATATGTACATATGTGGCAGCAAATTGGCACATACTGCCATTCTCAGAAACACTTCATAAATTCTAACCAGGCTGCTGCTTCTACAGCTGAGCAGTGCAGGAAATACACCAGAAAAACCCTCCAGTGGCAAACTGCTTTGCATTTGGAAAATCATGAGAAGAAGTAAAAAAACTCGTGAACGAAATGGTTATGAGGATTTTATGGCACAGAGGTGTACCTCTGGGGTGCAACAAAAGCTATTTTTTTCTTTTGCCTTTTAAGCTGCCTTTCATATTATATAACTATCTCAGTTCAAACAGTGGGCATAATCCCCCCAAAAAGTGATACACTAACTCTATGTTATTCCTATTATATATTTCAGAGTCACCCCATTCCTTTAATAATATTAATTAAGAATTCCTCATAGAATATGAGTACAAATTGATTCAGTTATTTGAGATATTACTCTCTATTAATTATTATTACCAAGTAGATTAATTCAAATTCAAATTGGTGCTAAAATAAACCTTTTTCTATTGTTTAAAAATAAGGAGTTCCATAGAACTAATACAATTCCAAGTATTTGGATAGATTGGGGGGGGGGGGGCCCACAATTGCAATCCTATGCCAGTATCCAAACACACATACCAATATATTGCCATGCAGCCACTTTATACAGCATTTCTAAGGACTCTGAAATATGACTGCAAAGCTGGACTGTGAAACAGGTCAGTTAAGGGCATGGACTAAATGGAAGCCATGAGACAGTGCCATTCCACTGGACTGAAAGCATGTGCCCAGCCAAGGGGAACCTTGTACTGAAGCAGTGTGCCAAGCCAGACATGGATCCATGGGCTACCAGATGCCTCTTGCTCCTGCACCTCCGCAGCCATATGCCAGAAGGCAAGCCAGCTACCCTGACCCCTCAGCACACGGAACCAGCAGCAAGTCACTAAGAGAGACCATGCTCCGCAAAGGGAACCAGGATATTCCTGCACAAATGCCATACAAATCTCTCTTCTCCATCATGCAGGCATCCCCCCCCCCTTACATATTAACATCACCCGGTGAAGCACATACTCCTCTTCAGCTTAAACAAAAGGATATACTCCATGATGGGATTGACAGGCAGTCACATCCTCCAACCACCCATCAAGATAACACAATGGTTAAACATCTAGTCATTAAGACCAACTACTGGCAATGGGGCTGGGACATTCCTCTTCTTTTATTTCCTTTGTCTCCACCTTTCCCCCTGAGAAGTGCCACTATTAGTCCAACCATTATTTCAGTTGCCCAATGATTAATCCCTTTTTCTGACCCATTAACAGTTTATGTTTCTTAATGTTCCTGGGGACTACGTGACTAACAAGGCATCAGTTTCAGGTCACCTTTTCAGGTATTAAAAAAGAGCATCCACCCATTGCTCTCTCTCTCTCTCTCTCATGCTTCTACCTTCCTAACCCCACCCTATCTTGCTGGTTCCATTCTTAGTGCTGTTTGGAACCTTCCACATGTGTTGCTGGCCAACTCACACACCCTTTCCATAGTTTATCCCTTTTTCGCTGCAGAGTTGACTCGCCTCGTTGGACAGGTAACGTATTGCACAACCAATGATATCTCCTGCTAATGCAACTTTCTCTGTACTTTTCTATCTGAATTCCTAGATCTGTATTGTGTGTGTGTATACTTGATTTTATATTGTATGTGTGTGTGAATCATTAGTAAAGAAATCACTGCTTCAGTACATCTAGCCTCAGTGTCCATTTCTGGGATCTGGAAAATTGGACTCCCGTATACATAAGTTATTGGTCCTATAGTTAATGTCTATTGCCATTTAATATTCATAATTCCCCAAGCTATTATTGGCTAACAAGTAGCAACAGAAACAAGAGCTACAGCTAAGGTTGTCAACCTCCAGGTGGTACCTGGAGATCACCTGCTATTACAATTGCTCTCCAGACATGGTGTTATATCCTGCTGAAACCCCTCCCCTCCCCAAACCCAACCATCTCCAGGCTCCACCCTCAAAATCTCCAGGTATTTCCCAACCTAGAGCTGGCAACCCTAGCTACAGCTTCTCCCACTTTGAGATATAATTTACCATTTGGCCAATGAGTAAGCAATGGAAGACAGGGGTTACCCTAATGAGGTAATGAGGAAAGCAAGAGAAAGAGGAAAAATTGCAAATGAGAATAAAATATCATGTGCTTTTCAATATTCCTCCTTAGCCAATGGAATTAGGCACAGTATCTATAAACACTGTAATATAGTGGAACATCTACCAGGTTGTGGATCTCCTCCGGATATAGGTTGAATATGTGATAAAATATTATAAATTATGTAGTTAGAGCAGATATAATGCAACAAGTTGTTTTTTTCAGTGTAAACAATGTTTAGCTTGTAAATTTATGTTAGAAGGAGAGCTACATGCACAGCTTATGGAATCTTTGGGTTTTAGGACCAATTTATTTGCAACCTGCAGAACACAAAATATTGTATATGTCTCCTTACGTGAATGTGGGAGAAAATATGTGGGGTCTACAATAAGAGCTATTAAAACCCAGGTTCTTAAGAATAAATATAGACTAACCGGACATGTAGAAAATGTCCCAATGGGAGAACATTATGCTAGTACTAGGCACAATGTGGACAACATGAAGTTTTGTGTGATTTATGTACACCAAAATAAGTCTTTCCAAAGGCAGGATGTGCAGCGTCTTTGTTACAGAGGGAGGCATGTCTTATCTTTGATTTGAAAACATATGAACCTTTTGGCTTGAACAGGGAAACTGATTTTTCAGCCTTTTTGTAAACAAAAAGAATATAATTAAACATTAATTTAAGAAGAGTAGAGCCCTTTAAATGGGACTAATCTAAATTGAGTACACCTGTTTTTTCCCTGTTGGGTTTTAAATTGGCATGCATCTCTGTCTGTATCTTTGAGAACCTATGATTCACTCTTTACACTATAAACCTTGTGGTCTGCTGAAACTGTTGAAATCAGGGTGAGTGTATTTTTCAGGCATGGGAAATAAACAGGATGAACTTGAACTTCAAATATTGGAAAGTAAGTATGATCTGATAGGTATCACTGAGACTTGGTGAGATGAGTCTCATATATAGAGCACAGCAATTGAAGGATATACCTTGTTCAAACGGAACAGAATAAACAAAAAAGGAGGTGGGGTGGCATTATATGTAAAGAATGATTACACTTGCACTGAAATTCAGGATAGAGCGAGGGAAAAAAGAAGGGGATATTGTTGTCGGGGTATACTACAGACCTCCGAACCAACCGGAGGAACTGGATGATGCATTTGTACAACAGCTTGCTAAACTTTCACAGAGACAGGATGTAGTGGTTATGGGAGATTTCAACTATCAAGATATTTGCTGGAAATCTAACTCTGCTAGACATGGGGCATCCCACAGATTCTTGAATAGTCTTGTGGACAACTTCATCTCTCAGAAGATGGAGGTGGGAACCAGAGGATCTGCTATCCTAGATTTAATTCGGACTAACAGAGAAGCACTGGTTGGTGAAGTGAATGTAAAGGGATCTTTGGGAAATAGTGACCATGTCGGCTTGGAATTTGACATAGAGAAGGATGTGAAACCAGGACATAGTAGGATACCCTGGACTTCAGGAAAGCTGATTTCAAAAAACTCAGAGAAATATTAGGTAGGATCCCGTGGCTGGAAATGCTGAGGGGGAAATCTGCACAGGAAGGATAGGAGATGCTGAAAAACGAAGTGCTTAAGGCATAATCGCAAACTATCCCGGTTAGAAAGAAAGGTGGGAGACGGATAATGAAGCTGAGGTGGCTGAACTAGGAACTCTCTGAAGAGCTAGGACTAAAAAGGGAAATGTACAGAAAATGGAAGGAGGCTCGAACCTGTAGGGATGGTGTCAGAAAGGCTAAAGCACAGATGGAGCTGAGGCTTGCAAGGGATGCTAAAAATAACAAGAAAAGTTTCTATGCCTATGTTCGGAGCAAAAAGAAGAACAGGGATGGGGTAAGCTCATTGCTAGTGAAGCCTTAACAAGGGATGAAGACAAAGCGGAATTTCTTAACTCTCACTTTCTGTCAGTCTTTAACTGTAAGGTGAGTTGTATACAACCTGAAGAATGCAGGGCATATGAAGGAAGGAGGAACTGCCAGTCCAGAGTAAGGAAGGAGATGGTTAGAGAGCATCTAGCTGCTTTAAATACTTTCAAATCTCCAGGGCCGGATGGCTTGCATCCCAGGGTGCTAAAAGAAATTGCAGATGTTATTTCAGAGCCTCTGGCACTAATCTTTGAGATTTCCTGGAGTACTGGTGTAGTGCCGGAAGACTGGAGAAGAACAAATGTTGTCCCGATCTTCAAGAAGGGAAAAAAGACGGACCAAGAAATTACAGGCCTGTCAGTTTGACATCAATACCTGGAAAAATTCTAGAGCAGATTATTAAACACTCTATCTGTGAGCACCTTGAACGGAATGAGTTAATTGGTAGTAGCCAGCATGGGTTTATCAAGAGTAAGTCATGCCAGACCAACCTTATCTCCTTTTTTGACAGAGTTACTGAAATGGTTGACTCTGGCAATGCTGTGGACATAATGTATCTAGATTTCAGTAAAGCATTTGACAAAGTTTCTCATGATATCTTTGAGGATAAGCTCGTTAAGGGTGTGCTGGATGGTGCAACTGTTGGATGGATTCATGGTTGGTTGAAAAATTGTAACCAACGAGTGCTCATAAATGGTTCTGCGTCTATGTGGAGGGCAGTCTCGAGTGGAGTGGCACAGGGCTTGGTCCTAGGCCGGTGTTGTTCAATGTTTTTATAAATGACCTGGAGGAAGACATAGAGGGGATGCTTAGCAAATTTACAGATGACACGAAGCTGGGTGGTATTGCTAATTCTGAAGAAGACAGAG
>NW_015173688.1:555413-603363 GCF_001447785.1 Gekko japonicus | reverse complement strand
AATACAGTAGGACTAAAAATGTTTTTTTCTAGCCTTCCTCATAGCAAAATCATCCAAAACTTCATCAAAATTTGTTTGTCTAAGTTTGTCACTTTCAATGTACAGAATGCTCAGTGCAGACAACCTCTCTTGAGACATCGTGGCCCTTAATTCATTTCTAATTCTTTTGGGTCTTGAAAAACTCCTCTCTCCCGAGCAGTTAGTGACCATAAAGCTAAGAAATAACCACAAGATTACTTCCACATTAGGAAAGGCCATCTGAATTTTTTCCTTGTATATAATTTGATAAAGGTCTGTATGAGACAGAGAGTGCTCTTCTGTAAGCCTATGGCTTTGTCTCATGTACAGGTGAAAGTGCAAAAGTTCATCAGTAAGTTTCAGGTCAATATCTTCTGGGTATGCTTCCATCAACAGTTCAACACCTTGCTGAATTTCTTCCTTAGATGCTGTCAGATTAGCAAGAATGGAAAACAATTGTGCAACATCACTGTACACAGTACTTCTTCTTTTTAAATTGGTTTCAAGTGCATCTAATATAGGAATAAAGGATTTTATCCTAAACTTATCTTCTGAAGAAAGTGCATCTAAGGCATCAGGTGCACTTCTGACATTTCTTTGCCGTTCCCTTACTCTTTGTCTCCTTGTTTCATAGTTAACATTTGGTAAGGTGGCTTTTGCTTGTTTTTCAAGCTCATCAAAATCTTCTCTAATTTTCCTTTAAAAATCCAGAAGTGAACTGTACAAACTTGCACAAGAACTCAATAACAGGTCTGATTTCTGAAGGGCTTTGCTGACCTTGTGAAAATGACCTAGCACACGAGTCCAAAAATGCAGCATAAACACAAATTCCAGTTCTTCCCTTTTCTGCAAGATTGTTAGCTTGAAGTCTGGTCTCCCCCTTCCCATTAACATCAGAGTACGAATGATTGAGGGCATTGTAACTTTCAAAAACAGCTTCTGTGGCTGTTGCGTGTGCATCCCACCTAGTGTCTGGCAAATATTTAGGCACTTTGGACTGAGGTGGCAAAAATGATTTTAGAACTGCCCATCTCTTTGTGGAGGATGAAAAGAAGGTATAAATTTCATTGATAATGCCAAAACAGTTCACCGCATCAAGGCAGCAATTCACAGCTGAACAGCCCACCAGATTTTAAGAGTGACCTGTGCATGGAATAAATCTTGCAAATTGGTTTTATTGATGATTTTTTGCTGCATACCATTGTACTTACCAGCCATGTTGGCCGTGTTGTCATAAGACTGCCCGTGGCATTTTCTAAAGTCAATTTCAAGCTCAGTAGTGAAATAGTTGAACACTGTATCAGCCATGCTTTCTCCTGAGTGGTCATTTAGCTCAAAGAAAGTTAAAAATCTCTCAGTTGGCAAACCATCTTCAGGTGATACATATCTGATAATTAAAGTAAACTGATCAGTATGTGAAATGTCAGGAGTGGAATCTACTGAAAAGCTGAAATCTCCAGCCTTTCTCACATCAGCCAGAATTGCATACATAACTTTTTTTGCCATAAGATGAATCATTTCCTCAGATATAGTTTTTGACAAATAAGAGGGATTGCCTGATCCAGAATGTCCATACCGATTGATATGCACAAGTAAAAATCGATCCAATTTTGCCACTAGTTCTAAAAGACCAAGATAATTGCCATTATTTGGAGATCCAAAGTGTTCATTGTCTCCTCTGAATGGCAAGCCTTGTTCTACAAGAGTGCCTATTACAGCAATAATTCTCTCCATGACATGCTGCCAGTACTGCTGTTATAACATTATAGAACATGATAATAAACTATTTCCCATTCATTATTTTTATAAATCACTTATGGCATTGGCGACATCTTTTCATCCCTCCTTTCATTGGTGCCTTTATTAAAAATGAAAATATATCCCTGCATCCCATCCCCCTTTTGTTCCACATCCCTGAATGTTTTGTTGCCCTTTTTGTATCTTTATAGACTTGCATGTTTTGTTTTTCCCCCAAGTGGGACAGACTGTAACAAATACAGACTGCAAATCTCAACACACTATCCATTACTATGGAGCATTTGTATCTTACTTTCAACATTCTTCTGCTAATAACATTATAACACACACACACACACACACACACAAACTGTTTGATGACAGCATTATCATTGTGCCAATGTTTGCAGTCACTTACATACATACACAAGTACTTATATTAAACTATCTTGAATGAAAACAGCAACAAAGAATTCAATATACCACAAATTTTCCTTTTTCCTATGCCCACTGGGCTGAAGGTTGGTTCATACATGCCTCTCAGCAGTGAGGGTTTTTTTTAATAAAGGATGATAAAACTGTTAAATGAAATTATGTATATTTCTATATCAGTCATTATTTTTTGTTTTGTAAAAACATATACGGATTCTGACAACACTATCCCATACTGTATTTTTCTTTACCTGTGTTGCCTTAGGATGCTTTTAAAATACTTTAAAAGTTAAATTTGGGCATAAATATTTTGAATGCAAATTGTGTGTGCTGAAAATGGATTTTGTTTTACATTCTCAAATGTTTATGGACTAACAACATCTTATCACTTTTGAAAATTCTCATCTGTTTCTCCAACTACTTTCTTCTGTGCAAATCCTATGTTTCTTTTAAAAATCAGTTGGCGTACACTGTAAGTGTGCATAAAATTTCAGTTTATAGACATTTTAACTATCATGAAGGAACAAAAATACCTGGCTTACTCTCAGGAGTGTTCTTAGGATTGCAACCTAAATCTCCTACAACTTTTGTTGCAGAGCAATTCTACCTAGCATGGGCAAAGTGCTGCACTTTTCACTGCCTGTACAACAATCTTTGAGTCAAAAGGGACTGAGTAGCATGCCCTACTTTAAGACAGACTTAGAGTTCTACTATGAGGCTGCCCCCCAGAGTATTCCCTCACCAATCCAGTGGGGCAAATGAGCCACGAAAGGTTGATTTAGGCAGAATCTGCTCACCCAACAGGAACCTCTGCATGTTTACCAAATAAACCTCTCCTCTCTGACCCTGTCAACTATGACATCTAGCTAGAGCCTTACCAGCCAGATTAATGACCAGGCCAGCTAGACCCTCCCTAAGACAATGTAGAGTAGATAAAAAGAAAGTTACCTCAGATTAAAAACCATAGTGATATTTCAAGAAATACCCACTCGGCTCCTTAGTGACCAGGTACTTCCACATCACCTTATATGAACAAGGAGAGGGAGAATGGCCAATTGCACTTTGAAGGTGGAGCTGTCTTTTGAAAGCACTAAACCCTTTACCTGATTGGGTTGCCACACAAGGTAATTATCATTGGGCTTGTGTTCTCTTCCACTGAAGGAATGTACACAAATTTGCCCCCACTCATTCTGTTCAGTGTTTAAAAATTATGTTCAGTGTATAAAAATAAGATAGTGGGAAGCCTGCTCCCACATCAAAAAAATAAAACTGAAGTCGAAACTTCCTAGTTTTTTTAATTTAATCATTTAAACACTTAATATATTGATATTAACATATCAAAAAGGGTAGTATATAAAGAGAAAAAGGAAACAGTTTCCTTGACCAAACACAGACAACTTTTTGAATAAAATATTAAATTTATTAGTGGAATTGTTATTTCTTCGGACCCACTAACAGGAATCTCGTAGAAAAAATGGTGTGGCCTTTATAGTCAACAAGAGAGTGCAAAAGTCAGTACTGGGATACAATCTCAAAAATGACAGGATGATTTCGGTCCGATTCGAAGGCAAACCATTCAACATCACAGTAATCCAAGTCTATGCCCCAACCACTGATGCAGAAGAGGCTGAAGTGGACCGGTTCTATAAAGACCTACAACACCTCCTAGAACTAACACCAAAAAATGATGTCCTCCTCATCATAGGGGACTGGAATGCTAAAGTAGGAAGTCAAAAGGTAACCGGAGTAACAGACAAGTTTGGCCTTGGAAAGCAAAATGAAGCAGGGCAAAGGTTAACAGAGTTTTGTCAAGAGAACACACTGGTCATAGCGAACACCCTTTCCCAACAACCTAAGAGGTGACTGTACACATGGACATCACCAGATGGGCAACACCGAAATCAGATTGACTATATAATTTGCAGTCGAAGATGGAGAAGCTCTATCCAGTCTGTAAAAACAAGACCTGGAGCTGACTGTGGCTCAGATCATGAGCTACTCATTGCAAAATTCAGACTTAAACTGAAGAAAATTGGTAAAACCACTAGGCCATTCAGGTTTGACCTAGATCGCATCCCTGATGAATATACAGTAGAGGTGAAGAATAGATTCAAGGGTCTGGATTTGATAGATAGAGTGCCTGAAGAACTATGGACGGAGGTTCGTGACATTGTACAGGAGGCAGCAATCACCACCATACCAAAGAAAAAGAAATGCAAGAAAGCAAAATGGCTTTCTGATGAGGCTTTACAAATAGCAGAGGAAAGAAGGAAAGCGAAAGGCAAAGGCGAAAAGGAAAGATTTACCCAACTGAACGCAGATTTCCAGAGAACAGCAAGGAGAGATAAGGAGGCCTTCCTGAATGAACAGTGCAAAGTAATAGAAGAAAACAATAGAATGGGAAGGACTAGAGATCTCTTCAAGAAAATTGGAGAAATCAAGGGAGCGTTCCATGCAAAGCTGGCCATGATAAAGGACAAAAACGGTAGGGACCTAACAGAAGCAGAAGAGATTAGGAAAAGATGGCAAGAATACACAGAAGAACTATACAAGAAAGACCTCGATGTCCTTGACAACCACGACGGTATAATCACTGACCTCGAGCCAGACATCCTGGAATGTGAAGTTAAATGGGCCTTAGAAAGCATTACTAACAACAAAGCTAGTGGAGGTGATGGTATCCCAGCTGAGCTATTCAAAGTCTTAGAAGAGGATGCTGTTAAAGTTCTGCACTCCATTTGCCAGCAAATTTGGAAAACGCAACAGTGGCCACAGGATTGGAAAAGATCAGTATACATTCCAATCCCAAAGAAGGGCAATGCCAAGGAATGTTCAAACTATCGCACAATTGCACTCATATCACACGCTAGCAAGGTCATGCTCAAGATCCTACAAGCTAGGCTTCAACAGTACGTGGATAGAGAACTACCAGAAGTACAAGCTGGGTTTCGAACTGGATGAATCACCAGCGGGAATTAAGATTGCTGGGGAAAAGATCAACAACCTCAGATATGCAGACGATACCACTCTGATGGCAGAAAGTGAAGAGGACCTCAAGAGCCTCTTGCTCAGGGTAAAAGAGGAGAGCGCAAAAGTGGGCTTGAAGCTCAACATCAAAAAAACTAAGATCATGGCATCCGGCCCCATCACTCCTTGGCAAATAGAAGGGGAAGTCGTGGAAGTAGTGACAGACTTCACGTTCCTGGGATCCCAGATCACTGCAGACTGTGACAGCAGCCATGAAATTAAAAGGCGCCTGCTCCTTGGGAGGAAAGCGATGGCGAACCTAAACAGCATGATAAAAAGTACAGACACCACCCTGCCAACAAAAGTCCGCATGGTCAAAGCAATGGTATTCCCAGTAATCATGTATGGCTGCGAGAGTTGGACTATAAGGAAGGCCGAGTGCCGAAGAATAGACTCTTTTGAACTATGGTGCTGGAGAAGACTCTTGAGAGTACTTTGGACTGCAAAAAGATCAAATCAGTCAATCCTAAAAGAAATCAACCCTGACTGTTCCCTGGAAGGCCATATAATGAAACTGAAGCTCAAATACTTTGGCCACCAAATGAGAAGGGAGCACTCACTGGAGAAGACCCTGATGCTGGGAAAGATTGAAGGTCAAAGAAGACAGGGACGGCAAAGGATGAGATGGTTAGACAGTGTCATAGATGCAACGAACATGAAGTTGAGCAAACTTCAGAGGACGGCAGAAGACAGGAGGGCCTAGTGTGATCTGGTCCATGGGGTTGCGAAGAGTTGGACTCAACTGTGCGACTGAACAACAACTAACTGTGAATACCATTTCACAATAGAATGGACTAATTTAGATAATGAGGCTAAACCTTTATACAACTGTTGTATAGAAGAATCCTGTGGTAAAAGAAGATAAATAAGATCTAAGTGTAATGACTAAAACCAATTTTATGCAGATTATTATCCTCCATAAGACTAATAAATTCACTGAGGGGTGATGGAAACTGTAGAGAACTGCATTTAGCCTATGAAAAGAGACTTTAACAGAATCAATGTCAATGCATGGAGGAAAGGGTAGGGGGTGTTTCACACACAATGGTGTAGTCAAGCTCTTGAATGAATTGCCTGCTAAGAGATGACAGAAGAGTGCTTAGTGAAATCTGTGTGGCATTACACATAAAACACTTCTCTCTCTCTCTATTCCATCCTCTACCCCACCCCTTGCAGACAAATGTTGACCTGAGCATTCTTTCCTCATTCAGAATTCCATGAAACATAAGCTAATGTTGACATAAGAATTAGGCCTTACAACTGAATAACAGGTCACTGACAGATGAATAAAAGATAGGAAATCAAAATATCATTGGCCACACACAGGCAGGCACTAGATGTGCCCAAGGTTCAGGTACAGTAAGCTAAAGATAAGAATTCAATAGCAATACTATCCAACAGATTTATGTGTACAGGAAAGATAGAGCTTGGTAGATAAATAGGAATTTTATACCGTCTACATTTTACATTATATGTCTACTGCAGTCAAGGAAGAATTATTTCTTATAATTTTTTTTGCCAATCCCTTATAGGGTTGTCAGGTCCCTCCAGTGGGGGATGGGAGGGGACTTACCAGGGGAAAGAGAAAGGCCCAAGCTATGTCACTGATGTCACACAGAAAGTGATATAATCATGCCAGTGACTCCTGGGGGGTGCTCTGGTATTTGAGCAAAAACTCTATTGTAAAACTGGCTTCTACCATAGAGTTTTTGCTCAAATACCAGACTGCCACCCAGAAGTCACTGGCATGATGACATCACTTCTGGTGTGACACCGGCAACATGGTCTGGCCCTTCCTCTTTCTACTAGTAAGTCACACTACTGGCCATTTGATTGAAGGCTGAGGGTTAGGGCTTGGCAGTGGGGGACCTCTGTCTCCACCAGAGGGTCCTTATGAAAGCAGCAACATGAGAAGCAGTGAGGTTAGTGTTTAGTGCTTTTACCTAGACTGGGAAGACCTGTTAGCCCTAACATCCACTGGATGATTTCAGACTAGACACTCTCACTTTCAGCATAAACCTCCTCATACTATTTCTCCTAATATAAGAACATAAGAGACGCCAATGCTGGATCAGGCCAAAGGCCCATCCAGTCCAACCCTCTGTCACACAGTGGCCAAAAATACCAGGTACCATCAGGAGGTCTACCAGTGGGGCCAGGACATTAGAAGCCCTCCCACTGTTGAACCCCCCAAGCACCAAGAAGACAGAGCATCACTTGCCCCAGAACCCCTATTTATACCTTGTGGCTAATAGCCACTGGTGGACCTCTGCTCCATATGTTTATCTAATTCTGCTCCAAATGCTTATCTAATATCTCTCTTCTGCATAAATAACAATCTGTTATCAGTCCAATTCTACTCACCGTTGTTGACAAACCCACCTCACTCTCCCTCCCTTCCCAAAGACCAGTCAATCTAAGCTGCTTGTTCCTCTCAGTTGCTCATAAACCTTCACAACAGAGACATTTCTCCGTGCTTGATTTCTTCACCCTCATTTTAGAGGAGCTTTTGATCTTCACAGAGAATTTCTGCTTTAGAGAAGTAAGACATGAACTCATTTTCATAGGTAGAGCTTTTCTTAGCACAAAGATGAATTGCTAGAGAAAGTTACACCTACTGCATGTCTGACGCACAGAGTCAAGTAAAAAAAAAGTCTACATTTGCCTATACTTTAAGGCCCCCCCACACACAGGTACTGCTGCTGATAGTGTGTGTAGCTCTGCTAAATACTAGTAATTACCTCTGAGCAGCCTGACATCCTAGATGTTTAGTTATGAGGAAAAAAATGGTAGAAGAAACACAATAGTACTTGCTGCTGGACTCTTGATTCCAAGCATGATCCTTCAATTAATAACTATTTTACCCTACCATCCTTCTTGTCTATTAAATTGTTAAGAGTGATAATCACTTTGGTGAGATGAAATCTATCCCAGCAAACCAGATGAATTAGTACTGAGTCCCAAGAACAGCTTCATTATTAGCTATTCCCTTCCTTCCTTTTTTCTTTAGATAGTGAAGACCTTTATTGATGCCACGTTAAAGGAAGCAATGAGGCGTGTAGCTTTTTCCCTTCTAGCCCCATGTACAAAACAAGAGTGTGCACTCTAACACAGCCCATGAAGTAGCCATGCGTTTCTCAGGGTACACTTTTTAACAAAATGGCAGGAAGGGAAGGGAAAGTAAACAAGGAGACCGGAGTCAGTCAATCTAAAGGAGCTAATTGAAAAATTGCGCTCACTTAAAATTAAAGTTGTCAGTATAAAAACAAAACTTATAAAAATAATTAAATGCCAATGAACAAGCAGCCATTCAATGGAGAAAGTGTGGAGATTTATGGGCTCTATTTTAGTGACATAAAAGGGAGCCAATGGTCATTTGAAGTTTTTGTTATTTCTTTTTAATGGGAACTCCTCAAACATGCCCCCCACATTTTATTGCCAGAATCATAAGCCTGTGGCTGTTGAAAAAGTTAAAATTAGGGGCTTCTTAAGTAGGAGCAAAATGTGTGATTGGTCTATGTGACCCACAATATAAAAGCAGCGACTGCAAATTCCCCAAGGGAGCATCAACCCTCTGTGAAATAGCCTCCTTTCTTTTTCTTGTACAACTTATCCTTTATAGCTCAAACTTTTGAACCCTGGACTCAGTTTAAAAAAAAAAAATCAACAGAAGAGAGAAAAAGACAAGAGCAATTCAAGTACATTCTTTTGATTATCACCCTGCATCAATGAATATTGTCAACTTAGCTAAATTGCAAGAACAGATCTATGTTAAAAATGGAGGGGAACAGAAATTTAAATTGACTACATTCACTGCAGTTATTTGACCAAGCATAGTTTGTAAGTACATCCAACTTCAGACCCTAGGAGCCTAAATAGTCTGTGTGTGGGTTTGTGGGTGCAGAACAGGAAAGACTCTCTGCCTAGGGATGCCAGTCCCCAGGTGGAGGTGGGGGATCCCCAATTTTTTTGGCTGGTGGAGGGGAAGCCTGCCCCCAACAGTTGTTCACAGCCCAACTTGAAAAGAGTAGGGCCCATGCATGCCTGCCCTGCAAGTGGTGAATTCAATGCTTGCAGGGCAGTCTCGCATGGCACCTACTCCTTTGAAGCAGGGGATGCTTGTGCTTAAAGTTTCCCTTTAAATGGTTGGGGGAAAGCAGGGGGCATGTGCACATGGCACTGCGTCCCTGACACGATGTCACATAGAGTGACATCATCACATCAGGGATGGCCCCTCCCTCTCCCAGCATGCCCCCCAAATCCCTCCACAAGGGAGAAAATAGGACCTGGCAACCCTATCTCTGCCCCTTATCCATGTATAAAAATATTGAAGAGTTGGGACAAATGACCCTCTCTCAACACCCTCAAAGAGTAGGATATGAAGGTTGCGTGTGTCTGAACACACCCTTTGTACTACCAGGTGCTTTGGCAGCAGAGAGAAGCCTATACATCATTTTTAAGCTGAGTGTGTGTTAATGGTCTAAGGTCACCCAGCAAGCTTCCATGGCAGAGTGGGGATTTCTCAGATACTCCTACCACTACACTGTGCCACACATTCTGAAACTCTGTTTGATAATTAAAAGAATTTGGAGACTAGTGTGTGTTTTTGTACAAATCAACACCAAAATGCTGGGGGGGGGGGAGGATCTACTTGGAGTGCCCACTTTCTCCAAAGTCCACACTTTTGTTTTTTGGAATGCAGACTGCTTTCACACAATAATCTTTGTCAGTCTTATTCCTGCAACACAACATCAACACTGCAGGTTTATCTGCTGCCACCCCCCACCCCCGCTTTTATAAAACTCAGAAATTGCTAACTCAATATAAGATTATAACTGTCTACTGCCATGTTCTACAAATTCCCAGTTTTCATTTTTTTAAAAAAAACAGCTGCTTTTCATTGTGCAAGCAGCAAGTACACAGAAAAAGCAGCCAACAGACTTATTCAAAAAAACAAAAAGCTGGAAAACTAACAACTCATTATAATGCTACAGCAATCTAGTGTAATCTGTAGCTAGTAATGGAACGAACCAGGAAGGGTTGGAGCCTCTAGGTGCAGAAAGGTGTGATGTGGAAAGCAGAAAGAGGGAAGCAAGACTGCCCTGCTGGGGAGCTTAAACTTAATCATTGACTTTTAACACCTTGTTTAAGGTAACTATGGTTTGTGTATGGAAACTGGTGAGGGAGGGAGACTTTTGTTCTAAATTGTAAATTTTAGAACTTTGTTTCAGGGCTGTATTATCTAATGGGGAGTTCATTTAGGACCCTCATCTTCAAAGCCGGTGCACACAGTGTTCGGCTGGAGACTTCCTGGGCCACCAACAAGAGGAAAGAGATGGACTTTGGGGGTGGCAAGTTGTGAAGGAGGGAAAAGTTAATTGTTGGACTTTAAAAGATCACTGTTCTGTTGTATTACTATGATCTTTGTTTTTGTTCTATTTTGTCAAAATGTTTTATTCTCTTTGAATTATTGCAAGATTCATTCCAAGTTCTGCCCCACAGAATCCACAAACTGAGGTTACAGCTGGAAACTTGTAGATCATTACAATAACGCATTATAATGCTATAGTGATCAAGCAACTCCTGATACTTTATTTAAAATTCCCCCAAAGCCCTCTGATGTGGGGGAACAACAACTGCAGGGGCTGAAGCAAGAAAAATTATCCCCATGAGGTTTAGATCTGCCAAAATGTGTACCTTCCAATCCACACTGCATCTAAATAGGCTTTGACCAAGATGTCTCCAAAATGATCATAGCAAACCAGGGCCCCAGTCATACGGGCCGGAAAATGCGCACGCACGCGGGGGGGGGGAGCGTGGCTGTTTGCCCCAGAGGAAAATAACCTGCGGTTGCACAATCAGACGTCCCTTCGAGGTCCCGTGGAAGTCCCGTGGTTAGGGGGCAGGTGCCAATCACACGATGATCCTGCAGTGTGGCAAAGAAGCGGTGCGGCGCGATCACACCAGCAATCGCTAGTCGTCACTTCCGTGGCAAATGGGATTGATTTTTTTAAAAACTGAAGTTTGTGCATACGCATGACTGAGCAATCGTATCTGCACATCCAAAGGCGGGTGGTGGGCATACCGGAGAGGGCGACAGACGCTTCCGGACCCCAACAGAGCTCCGAGGCATAAGCAATGGAGGGGGAGGTGGGCCCCCTCATCACAGCCGCTCTAACCGCCTGTGCGACAGTGGCCATAGCGACCCTCCAGAGGCGGCAAACCTGGCTGCAGTGGGAGGGGGCCTCTTTGTGCTCATGCACTGTTGGGCGCTTGTGCGCATCCTGTGGAGACTTGGGGGGAAAAACCCTGTTCACGATGGGACATGGGCGGGCGCCGGATGCCACAGGATTCCACCGGAAACGCGATCAGGTGCCCACCCTTGCCCCGCGGTTTCCGGAAACTAGTACCTTGGAGGTACTAGTTTTTTCCACTGCATCTTCGGCGGGAAGCCTCGGGTTCGGCACAGGAGCTCTACGCTTCCCAGATGTGGCGCTGTGATCGCGCCCGGAAAATCCACCTATCTTCCGTCTCTGTAGCGTGGCTAATATTCCGTGTGACCGCAGCCCAGGTTTAGAAATAATCTCAGGAAAGTAAAGTAAAATAAAGAAACAGGATGAATGGAGGATGATGGATGTGTATGCTCCCCAAAACAGTGCTGCTGTAAGAAAGCCAAGTTGGAGAAAACATCCATGTGGAAGCAGCTGCAATATAATTTTCTTCATTTTTAATTCATGTGGTGAATCCATTGTAGTTCCATTTTTTTTAAAAAAAACCCAACCCATCTACAATAACAATTTGACTTTCAGGTTAAACAATTTGCCATTTTCAAATCTCTCTTTTAATGATGCTGATGTGCTACTTCAATTTGCCTCATGAGATTCCATCTGATATGGTAAGATTGTATAAAGGCTGCACGTAATGTAGTAGCAGAAGCCATTCACCACCACTCTGATCACTGGCATTTAAATTAAAGACTATCCATCATATGCCTGTGGTTAGAACCAACCCTAAATTAATTCCAGAAACTTTGTTCCAAGATATTTATTGTTTCTAAGTGGGGACATAAAATATAACCACAAAAGGGAAACAAGTGTTATTAAGAATACCATAGGGAAAGGAGGAGGTCTTTTCTTGATAAAGACAGAATCAAATACACTAGATCCTGACTGGTGTATAACCAATTTTCACGACTCCTCCATTAACACCCCCCCCCCAAATGTTCAGATTAGCTCAGTGCTGTTTTGTGATTGATATTCTCTACAAATGTCTGATAATAGCTTCAGATTCACTAGAACCCTTATGTTCCTTAGTCCTTGTAAACAGAAAACATCATTCAGACTCTTTTCTTTAAATTTGCATTGCTGAATGAACCACCCTGCTTGTTATTTCAACCAGAAGGTAGATATGAAAGGCACCATTTTCAACAACTTATCACCAGAGAACCCTAAAAATTCTCCATCCCTCTTCTTGAGTGCCATTTTCCTTCAACCTTATAACGACAAATCATGACCAACAGAGAACTCTCTGTCACACAGTACAAGTTAAGAGCAACACTCACTGGCCTCTACAGGCAGCGGTTTCCTGGCTGCTTGTTGGGCTTGATCTGATGGATTTTGTAGTGGCCTTGTAAATTGAAATGAGTCATTCCTGAAGAGCAAAGGTTGCCAGGCCTCATGCTGAAGTGCACATGTTTTACTGAAAAGAAAACTAACACAAGCACATTTTGTAGTTGTTCAGCAAAGGAAGAAGACATCAACAAATTGACAGAAAGCAGCTTCTGGGATTTTGTATCACAGCATGGATCAGACAGTTTCATTGCAGAGCTAGGGTATGGTGGGAAAGCCCTCTGTCACTCAATATAAGAACAGTAGGAGAAAACCACCACCACCCACTATGCAAATCACACTAGGCAATCACAGTTGGCCTTTCATCAATTACAAATGGTTTCAAAGATTGATAAGGATTATCTGGAGGACACTTACACAAAATCTCCCAAGTATCAGCTGGAACATCTAGCTACAATGGCAATGGCTGTACAAAGGTCATGTATCTTAGGATCTCATTACACAAGGCATGAAACACTCCTCCAACCCAACTCAGATTTCCCATCTGACTGAAGTCACCTTTGAATAGGGGGACATTGCACAGCAGCAGGAGGGGCTTCAAAGAGTTTGGGGAGGGCTGTTTGTCTTGCTTCCAGTTCCACAAGTCTGCCCACACAGACGCAGGGAACGGCTGGCACTGAGACAAACAGCTCCACCACTGCCATTTTTCTTTTTGCTGTTGAAAGTGGCACAGGATGGAAGGGAGGGAAGGCTGAAGCCCCATATTACACCATGTCAGGCTGTGCAGTCCATCCCCCCCCCACACACACACACTATTCTGAAACTGAATCCTAGTCAAACATGAAACACAAGGTTAGGGGAACCCCCAGTTGACTTGCATTTCATGTCTCATGGCTTTTAACACTGGGGTTTTTCCAATATCAATGTAATTGGTAATAGTTTCCAACAACCATCGGCCTACCAATTGCTTCTACCCCCTCACAGTTAAATTAAAGCAAATTGGGGATTAGAACTGTATTATGGCACCTTGTGAGTTCTGGGTAATTATCGAACTGTACTTTAGATTATTTAATGTTTTTATATGTAATTATGTATTTCTATGTATTTATGAGATTGTTTGTATTTATAAAACTTCTTGTTCACCACCCTGAGCCCGCTTATAGGGAGGGCGGTATATAAGCACTCTTCTTCTTTTTCTTCTTCCTCCTCCTCCTCCTGGCTTTTATCAGCCTGAGGTCAGGAAACAATCACATTTGTAATTAAAACTCATGGGATTTAAGCTTCTTTAATTTACTGCACCTTCTTCTCACAGAAATTAGCATTCTGTTCAAGGCAACGGCAAATCACCTCTGCTCATCTCTTGCCTGAAACACCCTGTGTATGGGGTTGCCATGAGTCAGTTGTAACTTGACAGATACTTCTTTTCCTCTACACATACATTTATCTACCTAGTACATTTTCATCCTACCCTTCCAAGGACAGTGTACAGCAGGGGTCCCCAAACTTTTTGAGCCTCTGGGCACTATTGAAATTCTGACACGCCAGTGGCCAATCAGAAGCCTTGCTGTGCAAAAGCCCCACCTGGCCCAACCCACTTTCTAAAAACACTTGGTGGGCACCAGAAAAGGTGTCAGTGGGTACCATGATGCCCACAGGCAGCACATTGGGTTTCCCTGGTGTACACGTTTCTTCCCTATTTTACCCTTACAGCAACACCATGAGGAAGATCAGGCAGATACCATGTGACTTCCAAAGTGACCCAGTAGGGTTGCCAAATGTTACTTACCTTGCCGGCGGGGGACTCCTGCGCGGCTCACGGTGCACGTGCGCGTTTCACATGCACGTCACAGGGAAGTGACGTCATGACGCCGGGCACGCTGGGGGCGGGGCCATGACCATACAAGGGAAAACCTTGTATGGCCGTGGCCCCGCCCCCAGAGTGCCCGGCGTCATGACGTTACTTCCCTGTGACGTGCACGCTATGGCGGGGTTCCCCCTGGGGCCCGATTCTCCGGCGTTGGAGAACGGGCCTCTGGGGCGGGGGGATTTCCACCCCCCGGGGGGATTTGGCAGCCCTATAACCCAGTAAGCTTCATGCAACAGTGAGGATTTGAAGCCAGTTCTCTAAGTCCTAATTCAACATTCTGACAACTACACCAAATTGACTAAATACTGTCTGGACCCTGATATTTCCACATTCCTAAAAAAAAGCACAGTCTTCTAGTTTAGGTAGTGTGGAGTGAGAAGAGATGAAGAATACAAACTTTTAAAGCAAAATCAATTGCAGGCAGATGTGGAATCAGGGGATGTGACACCATCATGAGGTATGATTAAACAGCCAATGTTGTTTAATTTTAAATTCGTTATAGGAATCTGCAGTGCCCAGAAGCAAACACATTCATCACCTAATCCCAGTGCAGGTTATTGATGGGATGAAGAAGAGTCGAGCCTTCTTTCTTTGAGCATCTCTAATTATATGGGTGAAGCCACTCTGGATGCTCAGGGTGTCTGTTCAGGAGCCACTCAGGGTCCTTCTTGCCAAGTGTTTCCTAGTGCTTGAGGAAGGTATGTCATGTCTTTTCTCCTTAGCTACAAGGTCTGTGGGACAAGGATAATGGCACCCTTTGAGAAATTCCTGTCACAAATCCATGAAGGCACTGAGGTTCCAGATTCCTGGTCTGAGGAATACACCGTTATCCTAAAACTGACATTTCAGGGTGCTCACCTAAGTTTTGCAGCACACCTCTCAACCAAGTTTACCCACACTGCTACTCAGGGGTCATTCCGTAGAAACAGAGGTGCAGGAGCTCATTAGCATAACTTATTTGCATATGCCACACCCCCTGACATCACTGGAAGTGTGTCAGAAGGAAACACCCACTGCCTGGCTCCATTTCAAAAATGGTATTTCCCAACTCAGAGCTGACGAGCTCTTCAGAAGACCAAAGCTGCTATGACATAGTAGAAGATGCAGCCTCTCATGAAGGGCCTTGTACATGGCAACCAGTACCTTGAAAGGACTAGCAACTGATGGAGTGACTGCAGGATAGGGTATTCTAGAATGAACACAAATGAAGCTGCCTTATACTGTATCAGACCCTTGGTCCCTCAAGGTCAGTATTGTGAACTCAGGCCCCGGTCACACGGGAGTTTTTGGGCAGGAAGAGGGACGGATCGGGGGCGCAGCAAATGGGCATGAGCACATCGCAACATCTGGGAATCGGCGTGCACCCGTCCCCGATCCGTCTCTTCCGGCCTAAAACCCGCTGCAAAAAAACCCCAAGTAAAAGGTAGCACCAACCTGGAACGGCACAGCAAGTGCGGCCGTGAGATCGCCGGCGCGCCCGTCTGCAGGAGCAATCGAGGCTCCCAGCTGAACTGCACACACGCACACATGCGCAGTTCAGCTGCCTCACTGCAGTGGCTTCCCCCTGGCATCTGATCGTGCTGGGGAGCAACTGTGCGGCGGCTCAGGGGATCTATCTGATCCCGCCGCCACGTGTCTCTTTTGGTGCGGCTTTAAAAACCCCTTCGGCCGCTCCCCCCCCCCCCCCGTGTGGCAGGGACCTCAGACTAGCAGCAGCTCTCTAGAGTCTCAGGTTGAGGTCATTCACATAACCTACTACTGCCTGGTCCTTATAACTGGGGATGTCAGGGATTGAACCTGGAACCTTCTGCATGACAAGCAGAAGTTTTTCCAATGAGCCACAGCCCCTCCACAGGTGTGACATGTATTTCCTGCCTTGTACCCACTAGTAATTGGGCTGCAGGTTTTGTATCAACTGAAGTACAGCTGGTCAGCTTTTACTCAGTAGTTCCAATATTCTGTTTGAGTTTTAATTATGTTAACCACGAGGATAGAAATTGCTACAACAAAATACAGAGCCTGGAAGAATCTTTGAATATTGTAAAAAGTATCCCAAAACATAACAGCCAGTAATATCTGGGGTGGGGATGAGGTGGCACTCCCCAACAGTTTTAATCTCTGAACAGCAACTTCTTTTACTTAGACTTCCTCCCCCATCCCCAATAAAGCACATGGTAAGCTGCCCAGAACACCAGAGCATCAGCAAGTTTACTTCTCTAGGGCCCCGGTCACACGAGAGGTTTTGGCCCAGGAGAGGGACGGATCGGGGACGCAGCAAACGGGCGCGAGCACACCGCAACATCTGGGAATCGGCTCGCACCCATCCCGATCCGTTCCTTCAGGCCAATAACGCACTGTAAAAAAAACCAACAGAAGAGGAGGACTTACCGGGTACACCGCAGTGATCGCCGGCGCGCCCATTGTCTGGAGCTATCCAGGCTCCCGGCCGAACTGCGCATGCTCACACATGCACAGTTCGGCAGCCTCGGTCTCCCGTCAGTGGCTTCCCTCCGGCATCTGATCGTGCCAGGGAGGAGCTGCTTGGTGGCTCAGGAGATCTATGTGATTCAGCCGCCGCGTGTTTCTTTTGGTGCGGCTTTAAAAAGCCACACTTTGACCGTACTTTCCCCCCCCCATGTGGCAGGGGCCTAGGTTAATAGTCTTGTTCATCAAAGTAGGAAGCAGGCAGGCACATGCCATATGCCAAGGATAACTATGAACACACAGGGGAAGCACATGTTTGAAATAAAACAGCCTGCAATTCTATGCACGGTTCCTGGGGAATAAAGCCCAAACACAAGTGAGACTTCTGAGCAAGCACACTAGGGAGCTACATAAAGGGCTAGGACCTTTCAACACAGGAACTACTCAGCATTGTATTCATATTAAGTGCTCATATTGCCTTCCAAAAATTAGTACTCTGTAACTAAAT
This sequence comes from Gekko japonicus, assembly GCF_001447785.1. Lineage (NCBI taxonomy): Eukaryota > Metazoa > Chordata > Lepidosauria > Squamata > Gekkonidae > Gekko > Gekko japonicus. The sequence goes on along the minus strand of NW_015173688.1, from coordinate 585,782 downwards.
TAATACTTTTACCCTCAAAAGGAAAAAAAAAACCCTTTGTACTACTTTTTGTTAACCTGACAGGTTACTTTCCTCTAAATTTCAAGACAGATGTTTGATTTAATATTGGCACTGTACCTTATATGGAACCACAAGATTTGAACAAGCAGTTAAACAAAAATGACAAATACTGTGAAAGAGCAGACATTTAAAGTAGCCTTGCAAACAACTGTTACAAGTGTTAAAATATGACCAATATTGTTTTCTTAAATGAGATAATTATTACTGAGACAAGAGTATTAATGTGTTTTATACATTGGTTTCTAAACAATCCTGTGATGCTTACTTGGTGGTAAAGACCTGTTAAAGTAGGAAGTACTTTTAAGTAAACATGCATATGATCAGGCAGCAAGTATTTGTTCAAACTGCTCTGAAATCTATAGGACTTTCAGGAAGATATGCTTGGTATAAGAAGCGATCATGAAAGTTTTCTTGCCTAATGAATTTAGCTGTGCCTTTTACAATCTTGGCTTATGTATGTTTACTTGGAAGTAGGCTTTACTACTGCTTTATGGGCCTCACTGCCAAGCATGGAAGCACAACATTGTTTTCATAGCAAAGATTCCTTTTGAACAAGACAAATCGATACCATGCCTGGGCAAACGTAACACAGGAGGTCCAGCAGTGGGGCCAGGACATTAGAAGCCCTCCCACAAAACATTTTAATATGAGCAGCCTTCACCCCACCCCATCTCAGGTATTGAATGATATACTGCCTTTACACTTGGAGGTTCAACTCAGCCCTCCAGGAACTAAAGGAATTTTTAAAGCAACCTTTAAAAAAAATAGCAACCATCGCATCTTTTCTGAAAGTTAAGTTCTGCAAGTGAATGATGTGTTCCATGAAGCATAAATACTCCTTGGCTTTGCCTTCTCCTTAAGTTCACTGAGTGACCCCCAAGTTTTAGCATTACAAGAAAGGAAAGGGAGCAAAAATTCACACTCCGCTCAATTAATAATTTTATAACCAGAGCCATCGGAGTTTGTGGCAAATTTCAGGATGATTTTTTGGGGGAGGTGACTAGAGGGAAGTGGGGGGGGAGGAGAGCATGTTCTTGTGGAACTCACGGCCACCAGATACAGCTGCAAGGCCTTGCCCTCTGTGTTCGTGTGGGGGGAGCCCTGCTCACAGCTGTGGTGGAGCTTCCAGCAGCAGGGGCAGCATACCTCTGAGAGGGTGGATCCCGGGCAAGGGCTAAGGGGAGGAGAGGCTGTTCTAGGAGGCACCCGCTGGGCCTCTCTGGGCGACAGAGTGCTGGACTCGACGAGTCTTTCAGAGCTCCTTATTCATTTATTTACTTTTGCGTTTCCATCTGCAATGGTTCGGCTGCAGGGGAAGGAAAGAAGGGAGCCTCCTGGGCCAGAAGCAGCTCATCTCTGGATGCCTGGGGGGGCAGAGACAGGAAACACAAGGGCCTTCACCCTGGCTTGCAAGCAGAGCACGGCCACCCCAAGTGGGACAAACGGCCGTGGGAATGTGCCTGAAGGGGAAGGGGCGGGACTATACAGAGCAGTGGACTTTGGGGCCAAGCCCTTGCCGTCTTCTTTTCCTTCCTTCCTCCTCCTCCTCTCTGGGTGCCTGCAGTGGGAGCGGTGAGTCACCCTGTCCCCTCCCTCCCCCCTTTTCCCATGTGCCCGGCATGGAGCCTCCGCACCTCCTCCTGTGAAGGGGAGTCTTGCCAGAGAGGAGGCAAAGGACGACAGAGGGAACAGCCAGTAGGGCTCTGGCTGTTATAGCCAGCTGAGCCCATTGGGGGACCCTGAGGGGTTACTGGGGAGGAGAGAGAGATTCACCCTCCTCACAGAGTGCCCGCCAGCCTGCCCGCCTCCGGCACTCGGACTCAGGATCGTCCGTGACGGTGATTTCTGCCGCGTCCTGGCGCCAGTTGTTCCCGAACCGAAGCCGGCGGCGGCTCCAGCCTGCGGGAACCAGAGTGTCCGACTTCCAGGGCAACCGAATTCCCTTGGCCGGACGGGACTCTGTTACTGTTGAGTATAAGGGGAAATGTGTTAAACTGTCATTCCTGATTGCAGAGGGAGACCGGGTTAACCTGCTAGGGTTAGATTGGTTTGAGCCATTGGGCATCGGTATTTCTGGGATTAACAGGATGTCTGAAAATAAATGGGGCATGCTGTACGACCTGTTCCCTGATGTATTTGCCGAAGGGTTGGGAAGGTACAAGGGCCCCCCGGTTGCGTTTGACTTAGATCCGTCAGTCAAACCTATTAGGTTGAAGTATCGGAAAGTACCTGTGTCTCTCAAACATAAGGTGGAAAAAGAGATTGACAAACTAGTTGAGCAAGGGGTTTTAGAGCCAGTACCATACAGCAAATGGGAGACCCCGATCGTAACCCCTGTCAAATCAGATGGGTCCATACGACTATGCGCCGATTACAAATGTACGATTAACAAGGCGCTGCAGCAACATTCGTACCCGGTCCCGGTAATAAGCCACATTTTGGCTTCCCTGGGGGGTGGCAAGATTTTCGCCAAATTTGACCTGGCCCAGGCATACCAGCAGTTGCCTGTCACCCCGGAGGCTGCCGAGGCCCAAACAATTGTAACCCACCAAGGGGCTTTTAAAGTGAACAGGCTGCAATTCGGGGTCAACGTAGCACCTGGGATTTTTCAGGGCCTCATGGAACGTCTACTAAGGGGGGTACCTGGCACAGTGCCCTATTTTGACGACGTGCTGATTGCGGGCGGGTCTGAACAGGAACTACTGGACCGGGTTAAAGAGGTCCTCAGGCGTTTTCAAAATGCCGGCCTCAGAGTTAAGCGCTCAAAATGCACGCTCGGGGTGGAAAGTGTGGACTTCCTGGGGTTTCGCATTGACGCAGAGGGAGTCCACCCCACGGATGAGAAGGTATCTGCAATCCAAAACGCCCCCAGGCCGGTGAGTAAGAAGGAGCTCCAATCCTTTTTAGGACTCCTGAATTTTTATCATGCGTTTTTACCGCATAAGGCATCAGTGGCGGCCCCTTTGCACGCGCTTTTGCACAAGGAGGCAAAATGGAAGTGGGGGCAGGCCGAGGAAAAGGCTTTTGTGGGAGTCAAGGAGCTGCTGACATCTAATGCCGTACTCACGCATTATGATGAACACAAGCTCCTGGTGTTAGCTGCTGACGCTTCACCGTTTGGAGTAGGCGCAGTTTTAAGCCATCTGATGCCTGATGGGAGCGAAGCGCCTATCGCTTTTTATTCTAGATCACTATCTGCGGCAGAGCGGAACTATGCCCAGATAGACAAGGAGGGTCTGGCGTTGGTAGCGGCTGTCAAAAAGTTCCATGATTTTATTTTTGGCAGACGATTTTTGCTGGTCACTGACCACAAGCCGCTACTGGGGATTTTTGCGCCCGATAAGCAATTGCCAAACATCATGTCCCCACGCATGCTTAGATGGGCGATATTTTTGCAGGCTTATGATTTTGACTTAGAGCACCGGCCTGGGAAAGCGATTGGGCATGCGGATGCCCTCAGCCGGTGCCCGGTGCCGGACATTGGCGCAGACCCTGCCCCCGCCTGTGAGGTCTTGGCAATTGAGGAGCTTCCTCGACCCCCGGTATCATCCAGGGACATTGCAGCACACACGGCCAAGGATAGCGTGCTGTCCCGAGTATTAAACTGGGTTTGGAGGGGGTGGCCGGTTGGAAGCGTTGAACCGGAGTTCGGCCCTTACAAAAGCCGTCAAAATGAACTATCCATTTCTAAGGGCTGTGTATTATGGGGGAACAGGGTGGTGGTTCCTGACAAACTCAGGACGAGAGTGTTAGAGTCGCTGCACGAGGGTCACCCCGGTATGGTACACACCAAAGCGTTGGCCAGAGGGTATGTCTGGTGGCCGGGGCTGGACAAAGAGATCGAAGAATGGGTACGAGGGTGTCCCAAATGCCAGCAAGTCAGACCCGATCCCCCACAAGCTACACCCCAAGGCTGGGAGTCATCTGGTAAACCCTGGGCCAGATTGCATATAGATTTTGCTGGCCCTCTCCAAGGGCAAATGTTCCTAATTGTGGTGGACGCTATGTCCAAATGGCTGGAGGTCGTGCATATGAAATCGACCACATCACTTGCTGTGATCCATGCGCTCCGCCGACTTTTTGCCACCCACGGGTTGCCTGACGTCATCGTCAGTGACAACGGGCCTCAATTTGTGTCTGAGGAATTTAGGCTCTTCCTCACGAGTAATGGCATACGCCAAATGACTTCGGCCCCTTTCCATCCGGCATCTAATGGCCAAGCCGAACGGATGGTCAGGACGGCCAAAGAGGCCCTGGGTAAAATGGACGAAGGGGACTGGAGCCAGAGGCTGGGCTCCTTTCTTTTGCTGCAGCACACCACCCCCTGTAGTGCTACAGGCCGTAGTCCGGCCGAATTGTTAATGGGGCGGAGACTCACGACCCGTTTGAACCGTATGCACCCAGACCTATCAGAAGATCAGTCCGAGCGTACCACTGCGCAACCGAAGGTGCGCATGTTTGAAAAAGGGGACAAGGTTTTCGCACGAAATTATGCAAACGGGCACTTGTGGCTTCCTGGGGTTATATCCGACTCTGTGGGTACTCGAATGTATGTGGTGCAGTTAGCTGACGGTCGAATATGGCGGCGCCACATAGATCAGTTAAGGAGACGTTGGGCTAGGGACAGCGCTGACTCTCCGACGGCTGAATCCCCTGATGTCGAGTGGACACCCCCAGAGCAGGCGGTGAGTACCGAAAGGCCCGGTACTGTCCCCGAGTCAGGGCAGAACCCTGTGTGCGGGGCTGAAATCCCAGTCGAGTCTGTGCCTGATCCAGGCTGTAGTGAACCCCACTCTGACCCACAACCTTGTCTGCCCGTGGAGCCTGCACCGCTCCGCAGGTCCCAGCGTTCGCGGCAAATGCCGACTTATCTGAAGGACTATGAGTGTAAATACTGTTGGAATAACTGATGTACAAAGGTTGATTGTATGGATGTAAATAATAAAACAATTGGGATGATGGCTTAACTTAGGGGGGAGGAATTGTAATGTATTGAAATGATTACATGAATCACCTCATAGGACTCCCATGTTAAGCTTCGAGCCAGACCAGGGCTCCTCTGAGCGAACTTCCTATTGGTCGCTTCGTAACAGCGACCAATCAGAACGATACCATTCCCTAGGAGGGAAAGACTCCCATTGGTCTTTATCCTAGCAATCTCATTGGTTGTTATTTGTAAATAGGCGTGGCTACATTAGCCCGGTTATGTTTAAAAGGAGCATAAGCTCCCACTGTTTTCTGTTCTGGTTTCTTACTGAGTTAGTGCTTGTTCGTTACTTCTAAATAAAGCTGAATCACTTGCTGAATCACTCTACGAGTCCTTTGTTAGCGCGATCTAACAAAAGTAATTTTTAAAGCAACCTTTAAAAAAATAGCAACCATCACATCTTTTGTGGAAGTTAAGTTCTGCAAGTGAACGATGTGTTCCATGAAGCATAAATACTCCTTGGCTTTGCCTTCTCCTTAAGTTCACTGAGTGACCCCCAAGTTCTAGCATTCTGTGTGTGGGGGAGTTATTCGAATATTCAATGTCAAGGTTTCCCATCCCTTACTGTGTGGAAATGGGCAGATGATGCTTTTCAATGCACAGAGGCAAGTAACATCACCTGCTAAATATCATCCCATTAAGCTTCTGTTTAGACAGAAAGATATTTTTCTTCTCCAGGTCATTGGCCACCTCCATCTGTAGCAACAAGATTAATTAAGATCCTCCGTAGGGATGCCAGTCTCCTGGTGAGACGTGGGGATACCCCAGAATCACACCTCCTCTTCAGACTCCCCCCCCCCGGGAGAATCCAGTTCCCCTGGAGAAAATGGATGCTTTGAAGACTGGACTCTCTGGTGTCCTCCCAACGTGGGATTTACTAAAAGGAAGGACAGGATTGCCCATTAGAAAAAATGGGAAACACTTGAAGGCCCATAGGGAATAATGGGAGCCAGGAACGCCAATTGACTTGCATGGGCTCAATTGAAATACATTACAGTACAAGTAGAGTTGCAATAAAAATGCGGAATGGATTTTCCATTAGGGTCTCTGGGCCCAAATAGACTGCTCTGGGAATGGAATGAGAGACCACAGAGTGATTCATGCTCATCATTGCTGTGTGACCCAGCATAATTTCACATTTTATTTCTGGACTGCATTCACTGTTTTGGTTGATCTGTGAACTTAAGAAAGTTAATTCTTCCAAACATTTGATCTCTTCATTGTCAACTATTACTCTTCATCAAAATCCATATCAGCCTGACTGCATGCACAAAAGGGTTTATAAGGTATGTTCCCACATAAATAATGCTTATTAAGTTGTCTACAGTACACATCTTTAGGACTCAGCTGGCAATACCTACTTGAAACATGGCATAATAACATAAAACAAAATTCATGGTTTTGATAATGCATGCATGTGGCAGCTTCATTGTCAAAAGGGAAGAGCAAGAATCAGGATAAATGCCATGGGAATTACCATGTCCACCACAAAGACCATCATTTCCCTGAATTTTTCTGTATCTTTAAATTTTAATAGCTTTTTAAAAGACCAAAGCCTAAGCCAGCCTTGAACCCCATGGGGCTCACTGAAAATCTAATTGAGCCCACTTTGCCAGTGTAACTTTGAAGTTAACCAGCAGTGAGGGACAAGTCACCTCATTCTTTCCAGCTCTGGAATTTGAATGTAAATGACTTTTGGACACTGTTGAAAAAGTAGCACATTACAGATTGGGAACAGTTTAGTTTATTAGCCCCTAAACACACTGCAAATATTGCTACAGATTTCTCTACACTGGAAACGTGAGGTCACTAGAATTAGAAAGGGGCTGTGTAGCATAGCAAATGCCAAACTATAGTAATTCCTGCTGTACTTGTTAAGCACACAGCATTGCCAACCTGTCTTGGTAATTCCGCAGAATCAAGATGTTCATAAATCCACAGAATTCCATAGCCGTGTTCACAGATTACAATGTACACAAGTACAACCCCTGTACAGTGTAGTTTATTTTTCTTTACACTTGTGCTTAGTAATTCCCATGTTACATTCAATGTATGTACAGCTGACTGTGTGATTTAAATTCCACATTTATTTACTTGTTGATCTCTGCTTTCATTTGTAAAGGGAACATGTGTTTTCTCTTTCTCACAAGTAAGTGTTCATGCATTCTCTAGGCCTGTACACACAACCTTCTGCATTGACTCAATGCATGAAAAGAGACAGCAGGGATGTGTAAGCTGGTCCTGCCTCCAGATAGGGAAGGGACTGTATGTGTGGACACCTCTGTGGGTACCATGTTCAGAGTCAGTGATCATGCAGAGGTGGGGTGAGCATGCTCGTGCCTGCTGTCCTTACTCAAATGCTCAGTTAATGCAGGAAGGGATCATGAGCAGAGGGCTACTGTAACATGTGAACAGGGCTTGTGTGTGTGTGTAGAAGCTGGCAGTTTGTAACTTGGTAACATTCACATGGTACTCTTTGCAATGAAGACAGTTCTTGCATTTTGTGTAGGGCTGGTGGGTTGCTGCCATCACAGTTTTCAAATGGAGAGGCCAGCAATTCGCCAGTCCCAGTTGCAGGACTTCTGACGGCCAATCAGGTAAGGGCTTAGGGGGATATTTATATCTTCCCATGCTTTTGAGCCAGCTGTTTGCTGGATAGAATTTACCTATAGCTGGCCACTTCAATGGCAAGAAGGAATGGGGGGGGGGGTTCTTCTCTAATTGTCCAGGGAAGTTTCTTATTTCCCTTGCTTCAGAATGCTTCTGCAAAGAGACTTGTTGTTATAATAAACAGTCCCGGTCTCACTGAGACTGGTTATGTCCCAGCTAAGGAGCAGGCAGGATTAGACTGGATTTGGTGCTTCAACTTAATTAAATCAGCAAACACCCAGAGGTATCTGTGGATGGAGGGTGCTAACCAAACTAGATACCATAACCAGACAAGCCCAAGATCCCAGGAAGGGATCTCTCCATGTTAAACATCATGGTCTGAACTCACATGCTGACTGGCATAGACAAATGGTGTTGATGAACAGCATCTGTAAGTACATTTGCTGTGCAGGCAAGAAAAAACAAGGTCTGGTTATATTATTGCTACAAGTTTTGAGCCAGAGTAGGGCCCATTCTGCATTTAGTATTTGCTCTGTTGTTTTACCAAACCCACACTGGATCAGAAAAAGATGCGGCTCAAAACCACATTCAAATACCCTGGGCCAACACCATACTGACAGCAGTCACCCCTGAATGGCCATAAAATGGCCATAAATCTATGCAGACAGTTACCATGAAACCCAGAAATCAAAGGACGTGAAACTGGCATGCAGTTTGGACACTGCGATAAAATCCAACAACCAATCAAAGTGAAAGTGACATGCAATGTAGAGGGGAATTTCTGTTCCAACATGAGTTTGGTAAAACAGCAGAGCAAATGCTAGATGCAGAATGGGCCTGCCAAGTACCAGCAAACCTGCTGGGTAGCATCTTAGTCTGTAGTAATAAGCTGTTCATCCCCTTATACTTCAGTTTACCCCAGTACTATTACATAGAATCTTCATTTGGGTTGCTTTGAGGAAAATAGGTCCGATTTGTGGAGACTGTTCATGGTGGCTCTGTGATTAGTGCAATTTTGGCAGCTTTTGTAATGGACACTGTAACTCTTTGTGACAGTGGCCATGGGGACAGGTTCCCATGTGGAAGCATCTATTTCTCAAATTGTGCTTCTATCCAAGTACTACTGGGTTTCTCCAAATCCCAGCCTGCATGGGGGTTGCTGGTTGTCAGAACTAGGCCAAAGTATAATCCTCCTTACATTGATACATATCCTTTGTGTTATTTTATTTCACAGATTCAGCTCTTGGTTAACTACAAACATATTGGAAGCTCGTGATGGCTTGTGAAGGCAGGCTGCAGTGGTAATTCATGCACACACAAAAAAGAATGGGTAATGGGAAATAGGAGCTGGTGCAGAAATGAATTATGTGGCTATTTTATAGGTTTCCTTGTGGTTTCTTTTTTATTGTTGACAGTGCCCTGGAGCTGTCCACATGAATGACTAATAGTAAACTGTTATCATTATGCCACATCATAAACAGTCAATAAAAGCCTAACTGTTCTCAGGTCACACCAAATGTGCATTACCTGACATCTTCTCCTTTGTAATAAGCGGTAAAAGGGTACATAATAAGCACTCCACCACCTTCCCTTCCCACCAATGCTGATTACTAAGGAATAAAATGAAACTGCTACTGAATTAGTTCCATTTCAAAGCAGATCTATACATATTTGGATGTTCAGAGGAACCCATTGTAGAGTTTTGGTCTTGGTATTTATTCCATTGTGATGTTAATTCAGTTATTTCTGCAGAAATCTGTCCTATTATTATTAGCAGAAGTTATTGTTTTTGGTTTGATTTTTTTGCAAAAATCTGTCCACCATCCCTTCTTTTCTTGGACCAGACAAAGCCTCCTTCCATGGTAGGGTTGCCAGATCCAGGTTGGGAAACTCCTGAAGATTTGGGGATGGAGCCTGGGGAGGATAGGCACCTCAGTGGGGCACAATGTCAGAGTGCACCTTCCAAAGCATCCATTTTCTCCAGGGGAACCGATCTCTGTAGTCTGGAGATAAGCTGTAATTCTGGGGGATCCACCCCGGAGACTGGCTTCCCTATTCCACAGTTTATCACAAGGTATCAGGCAGTCAATTTTGGAGGGTGAGGAACTTAATTACAACGTTATATCTACAAAAGAAAATGCTTCTTACAATCAAAGGCTAAATAAAGCATGCATTCCCAAGTGCTCAATTTTAACTTCAGTTCTCATCTCTTTGGAAACAATCAGATCTAAATACAAACTAGTGTTCTGATAAAGTTAGTAATAGGCAGGGCTATTTTTGGGCAGGAACGCACAGGAACGGAGTTCCGGCTGGCTCCTGAGTTGGCCACGCCCAGCAGGAACTCATTAGCATAATAGGCCACACCCAACAGCAGAAACTTGTTAGGGGTGTGTGGCCTAACATGCAAAAAGCCCTGGGTTTTGACAACAAACAAGGTAAACAGAATAAGAAGCAAAAGGTGGGTGTGGCTGGATGACCACACTCCTCATAACACAGGAGTGTGGCCTCATATGCTAATGACCTGTGCTGTCAGGGGTGTGGCCTAATACGCTAATGAGTTTCTGCTGTTGAGTGTGGCCAATTATGCTAATGAGTTTCTGCTGGACTTTTTCTACACAAAAAAAAGCCCTGGTAATAGGAATTTGCAAGGCTAACCTGTGAGGACTAATGGAGCACATATCGCCACTTCCTCCCTTCATCCTGAAGATTCTAAATGGCAGCAGTAGTTGGTTTCATTGTGTGTATTTGGCTTTCTATATGGGGCCTAGCACTTGCTTAGGGTTGCCCAAAGGTCATTTCGGGGGGAATCGCGGGGGGTCGCAGTTCCCCCGGGTGAGGTACAGGGGGCAGGGCACATGATAAAGCCCTGCCCCCTGCTTCCGGCCAACCCGCTTCTGGCCCTCATTCAGCCAGGAGGAGGCAGGAGAAGAGGGAGGGTAAGTTGCTTCCTCCCTGCCTCTCCCCATCCCTGCCTGCCTGGGGCCAGGGAGGGCCTTCGCGGGGCTTCCTTGCACTCCCGCCGGCCTTGCAGGTCCACCTCATGGGGCTCGGCAGTGGAGCTGGAAGGCCGGCGGTGGTGGCCGGGACCGTTGGGGGCAGGGTGTGTGGCCTTATGACACACTTCTGGTGATGTCAGGGGGTGTGGCCTTATGACACACTTCCGGTGATGTCAGGGGGTGTGGCATATGCAAATGAGTTATGCTAATGAGTTCCCCTAGCTCTTTTTCTACGAAACGACCCCTGGGGTTGCCAACTCTGGCTTGGGAAATTCCTGGAGATTTGGTGGTAGTGCCTGTGGAAGGAAGAAACTGGGAAGGGATTTAACTTAGATTCTGTGGTAGCTCTTTGAAGCTATCATTTTATCCAAGGGAACTGACCTCTGTAGTTGGGAGATTAATTATAATTTGGGAGAATTCCAGGCCCTGTATGGAGGTTGGCAACCCTAGATGGTGATTTAGTACTACCGTATATAGGTCTAGAATACTTCTTGATTAACCATGAAATACTAAACAGTGTTACCCCCTTCTGACTTCAGTGGACTTTGTTTAGGATTGCACTGTAAATGAAGCAAAGCTGAATTTTACCTGAAAGTGCAATGTTTACAAGTATGTTTTCCATGCCCATTTTTCACGAAGTGCTTCTAGAAAACAGAAGGTACTTTCACACCAGGCCAACCCTGGGCTCATCTAAAGCTCATTCCATACTTGATTTGCCAACCACAACATGCTTAAATTGCAAGATTTGAATTGGTTGATAGAATAAAGAAAAAGTTCACAAACATTTGGATTTTTATACAAGTCTTTCTGTGTCTACTACTAGTTGCCATTTTATCATGTGGCTTATATGTTGTACAGCAAAGTACTGGTGCCAAGTAGTGAGAATCTGAATTTTTGACAGAGTATCTTTAATAGTATGCAAGCATTTGCTAGACATTTTTATTTTACCCAGACATTTTTATTTAACCAATACAGACATAGTGACTCTGTGTCAGCATAAGTGACTTCATTTTCATCAGTGTTAAGGAAATATCTATGTGAGCATCAGAGCCTTGTGGAGATTTGTATTACAGATATATTTATATCACACACACAAATATATGTGTGTGATTCAATTTCATTCCTTTAGACTTTGGGACTTCTAGTGAAAAACAGGTCCATTTTTACTAAATGTATTGTGGCAGTCAACTTGGAAGCTGACAGCAGCTCAGGCAGTAGAATCTAAATCATTTTTACTTGGAGATAATAAGTGCACACAGTCCTTCTTCTTATAAAGGGTGACTAGGATTGTACCCTATTAACTGCACCACCAAAACAGTCCTCCTTCTTTCAATAGTGTTGAGTTTTAAGTATTAACCTAGTATTGCTTCCAGTTTTGTTTGTTTTTACTGTCATCAGCTGATTTATGGTGACCCCATAGAGTTTTCAATGCAAGAGACATTGAGAGGGGGGTTGCCTTTCCCTGCCCCCATGACCCTGGTGTTCTGGGGCGGTCTCAATCCAACTATTAGCAAGGACTGATCCTGTTTAGCTTCCAAAATCTGACAAGATTGCGGTAGCCTGGGCTATCCAGGTGAGTACTTGCTTCAGTTACACCAATATAAATCACAAGTACTGTATTTAATAGGCTGAATGCTTATCAAAAAGCAATTCTGAGATTTTTTTTAAAAAAATCCTTTTATCTACTTTCCAAGAACTTTAATAAAGCAGCAATTTCTAGTGCCCCAGGCCCTACTGGTTGCTGCATTTAATTAATACCACATATAATGTCATACATAGTACTGGGAAGTGGGGTTCATTACTGGGAGCAATAATTTCTCTTTTTATTTATGGACTATAAAAATTATGTAGTACATGGAGGACAGTGGATAATATTATGAAATAAGGGACATTATTCTCATGATCTGGGCTGTGCAAGCAAAGGCCTAGGAGGCCCAGTGGAAGGAGGCCAGGCCTAAAACTCCCAAAAGCCCCTAAGAGGTTTTGACACCAATTTTAGCCAATCACAGAGAATGGGGACTTACCAGAGCTGGTAAAGAAGAAGAGCTGTTCTTTCTTCCAAGAGAGCAGAGTTAGAAGGAAGGTTGCTGCAGGGAAGAGACCCTCATCCTGAGAGGAAGGGTGAGCAGACTGAGGCCCACTTGAGACAGTGAGCTAGGGACAGTAAGTTTAGATGTGTTAGGGCATTTGGTTTCTTTTCTTTTCACCCCTTACTGATTGTTCTTGCACCTTGTCTGTTTCCCATATTGGGCTGGCCTCGTGTGAAAATAAAACTTTTCCTTTTTGTTTACTCTGCGTGGTCCTCACACTTATTTCGGCCAAACAAAGGAGGTCTGAAGGTCTTGGGAGGGTGCTCTGGGCCTTCTCAAGGGATCCTAAAACCAGAATGGTGGCAGCATCAGGTGATACCCCACCTGACCCATGACAATTATAAAATAGGGGATATTGTGAAATAGGGGACAACCTTTGCATGAGGAAATAAGCTTTTAAAACATGCCATTTTTATTGACTAGTGAGAAGCATCAATTTATCAATTTTAGAAACAGAACACAATTTGTTTGATGCCTAAAAGTTTACAAAATTGAACAGGGGCAAACATTCCCTGGGAAGCAGTTCCATAATGGATATAAACACAGAAGAGGTGGACATCAATCCAACTTCCAAAGGCAGAAGTTCCTGAAGAGGGGCCTTGTTTTCCTTCTCTATTTTCCTCAATGTCCTTATATTACTTTCCGTTTCTTGTTTATGTTCTGCCATTTGTTTCTTCAATATTTCAGTTTCTGCAAAAATTGTTTCCATTTTTTTATGTATTGGATCCATTTCTGCTTTAATTATCACAGGCAAGATAGTTTCCACCGTTTCTTTCACCGCTTGGGTTACTGATGTCTTGACTGCCTCTTGGACTGTCTGTGTAACTATATTTGATACCCAGGATTTCAGATCCGCTTTAAGCTCATCCATTGATATTGTGATTGTAGGGTTTGTTGCTTGTTGTAGTTTTATTTGTGTTTTAGGTGAGGGTATGGATAATTTCCTACTACCTGATCCTGAAGCCATTTTTGTTTTTGGAGAGTTTTAATTTATATAGGGCTATTTTAGTTTGCAATTGAATCCTTTTTTTAAAATGTATTTGCTGAAATCTGTTCATAAGTTAATATTTTGAAGAGTTTTTAAAATATTATTATTATTATTATTATTATTATTATTATTATTATTATTATTATTATTATTATTATTATTATTGTTTTGTCTGCTTTTATTAGTGATTAACTAATTGATTTTCCCCAAAAAGTTGTTTCTATTTCTCTTTAGTCTCTTTAATTAATTGAGAATAGTTCTCCCTTCTATAAATTGGGATATTATTATTATTATATGTTATAAATTCACCGTCAAATAATCCTATAATTACCTACAATTTTTACTTACGCAATATTTGAAATATCCAGAGATTATTATCTTGCTAACAGTAGGATTCTGAAACAAAGAGTCAGTCAAAAAGTCAGCACTGAACAAAGGTGCTTGCAGCAGCGAGTCCTGTTGACAACTTAGTTTCTGAAAAGGCAGCCCTTTGTACATTGCAATACAGATATCACAGTGGCAAGATCATCCCTTTTCAGGATGGGCAAAGCTACCAATTGGTTTGTAAAAGTCATCTATAAGCAACACAAGACCTATCACCACCCCCAAACTAATCACATACATGTCAAAGAACGGTATTGAAATGACACATTGATACAGAAGTTTTCCTCTATAGCTGTCAGAATCGGACTGCTGAATGGATCTTGCTTGTACCCATGTGTATTGACTGTGTATAAATGCCTTTCATTGCTGTTGCCAACTCCCGTTTTTGTATACCCGCTTGGCTAATTGCTTTTGTGTAATCCTTAAGCATCCAGTCCTCCCTGACATTCCTGAGGGGTGGGGAGTGTGTGAATGTGTGAAAGGAGTTATAGCTAAGGTGCCTCTTGTATAATTCCTAAGCAGCCCCCATAGAGTTCACAGGCCCCAGCTGGAGCGTGGCCTTGGAAGACACACTAAACGATATCGCTAGTTAGATTGTATATTCTCTCATGACCTGTAGTTGCCTTAGTGGGTGCTTGTGACATGTGCATGAGGGGTGGACCCCATACCCTAAAATCTATCCCAATGTTTTTACCCACCAGTTCTGGCAAAGGTGTTCACCTGACCTGAAGCCATACTTTACCAGTAAACCTGTTAAAGGACTATTGCGTACTGAGTGGTTACTACAGGACCTGACAATAGCTTTTATTATATACAACAATTGGAATGTAGAAGCCAGTATTTACTTATTTATTTGTGTTTGTTTGTTTTAAGGGCTACTCCCTAAGACTTTCCTTCCATGGCCCCGTTCACACGGAGGATTTGCCACGCTAAAGGCATGAATGGTAGGCGGATTTTTGGTGTGCGATCATACCGCAACATCTGGGAAGCGTAGTGCACCCGTAGCCAACCCATGGCATCCCGCTGAAGATGCACAGTAAAAAAATACCTCAGAAAGTGCAGTAGTATCTGGAAAACGTACGGCAGGGGTGGGTGTCTGATCACGGGAGCGCTAGTATCCCGTGGCTTCTGCCGCCTGTCCAAGTCCTGTTGCAAACCAGATGGCACATGCGCACGAACACTAAACTGGAAGCAGTGCTGCTCTGTGGAACTGCGCATGTGCACAAACACGGAATGCTTGCCGTGCAGCTTCTTTGCCAGCTTCAGCATCGCCGTGTGATCGTGAGCTTCCTGCCATAGCGCAAAGACTTGGGAGACCATGTGATCGGGCTAACCCGCTTTATTTTGCCCCGGGGCAAACAGCCACGCCTCACCCCCATGTTATCTGGCCCACGTGACCGGGGCCCACATTGATTTCTACACAGGGAAGGTAAGTCTCAATAAAACTACACATGTATTACTTGCTTTGGTGCTGATAGGTAAAAATATTGCTTGCAATCTGTAAGGATAGAACACTGATTGCTAGAAAGCCAAACAGACTAGAAGAATAGAAATGCTAACAGAAGTAGAACTGCTCAAATCTAGATAGAATTAAAAAGATTCAGAGCAGTTGCTATACAAGTCTAAATTTTGTAAAGAAATATTGCTGGAACTTAAGTTGTTTTTTAGGTAGAGATGGCACAACAACTTTAACAGTGATGTCACATGCTTCCCAGAGAAATTTGCTTCACTCCATCCTTGATTGCATTCAAGACACAAGCAGATTAATCCTAATCAGGAAGAGACCTTTCTAAGGCCACCTGACTTAATGGACTCAGAAGGGTGTAACTCTGCTTAGAACTGCACTGTATGTCAAATCCTCATTTTCTCAGGATAGCTTTCGGAGCTCCCAGCTAGATTTTCTGGTTATTTGCTGTTTATATTGCTCTGTTTCATCTAAGAGGCTGATAGTCTTTGGCTGATTCTCCTGCTGAGATATACTTTACAGCTTTTATGTAGATGTCCAAGGGTGGTGGTTCCACCTGTATATTCACCTGCTCCAGAGGAGACTATGGCAGGGGGCACCTTGCTCAAGCACGGCTGAGGCAAGCAGCCTGAGAAGAGGCTCTGGGGGAAGAAGCAAGAAGAAGGCCACACCCCACTTGCACCTGCAGCATCCCAGCAGGCCCAGTACATGCCTCGGGAGGTGGGGCTCAGGCAGCCAGCTGCTTCTGGGAATAGGCTAGAGCAGGAGGCCAGGAGCAGCTGGGGCCTGTCCAGGTAGGCAGACAGGCAGGCAGGCAGAGCAGCCTCTTGAAATCTCAGCAGATAGCAGGCAGAAGAAGAAAGAGCCCAGCCAGGCAGGTCATTGGCCCATATTCTCTTTGCTCACCATGGGCCCATCCCTGAAGAGAGGGCACTGGGGGAGTCTGGGGTCAGCCCACTTCCAGAATTCATTTATTAGGCTGGCCCAGGGAAGGTCAAGGATGGAGAACCAGCCTGCTTCCACAGTGCTCAGGGAGAGCTGGATAACATGAGAGAGAGGGTCAAAAGTGAGCTAGAACCTTCCTTGTCTCTATAGCTGAAGTTTAACTAAGGCCAAGCCAGGAAAAAGGAATGTTGGCTGGTGCTGTAGCTCTGGACTCCAACCCACTGTTGGGGGAGTTTGACAGTTGATTTGCTGGTTCAAAGGTGCTATCACCAATTTAGCCCACTTGTGGACTGTACCACAGGAAAAGGTGAAACTGCCTAGGGCTGATTCAGAACATTTGGCTATCCTGCCCAGTATTGTTACTCTGACTGGGAGTTCTCCAGGATCTCAGACAGTCTTTTCAAGACTGACCATTTGAAATATTTTGGTACATTTGGCTTAAAGACTGAACTTGGATCCCTCTAGATACTGGTCATGTGTTCCACCATGGCATTATGGGCTCTCCCAGCCCAAATGTTTTAATGTTTTAATAATATAAAAACTAAATAACTTGATTGGGCATGGCTTCTTGTACTGCAATTTTTTTGATCCCAGTATGGGAACACTAGAACCAGAGGTCATTTCGGGGGGGATCGCGGGGGATCGCAGTTCCCCCGGGTGAGGTATGGGTGGGCGGGGCACTTGACGAAGCCCCGCCCCCTGCTTCCGGCTGCCCCGCTTCCGGCCCTCATTCAGCCAGGAGGAGGCAGGAGAAGAGGGAGGGTAAGTTGCTTCCTCCCTGCCTCTCCCCACCCCTGCCTGCCTGGGGCCAGGGAGGGCCTTGGCGGGGCTTCCTCGCAGTCCCGCCGGCCTTGCAGGTCCACCGCCGGGCCTCTCATGGGGATCGGCAGTGGAGCTGCAAGGCCGGCGGCGGCTGGGACCGCTAGGGGCGGGGTGTGTGGCCTTATGACACACTTCCAGTGATGTCAGGGGTTGTGGCATATGCTAATGAGTTATGCTAATGAGTTCCCCTAGCTCTTTTTCTACGAAACGACCCCTGACTAGAACACATAGAAAATACTTAGCTCACATTTCCATTCTGATTAATTCCCCAATCTTATTTCATAGATCTGATATTTAGAAAAGGAACCGAGATTATCCTAATGACCTAGGACAGTAGCCTTAGATTGATGTTTCTAACATATGGTACTGCTATAGAAAGATTTCAGTTTCTTTCATCTAACTCCAAACCAAGCTACATTGAGGGGTCCTATAAACATTACTTTAGCTACGTGAGATCTGCTTTTCCATCAAGCTCCCATGCAGCTACTGGGGTAACATTAAAATGACTCAGCTATCTAGGTCAATTGTACGAGTCCTGCTCACAGAGGGGCTGTGTGCCAGTTCTGTCAGTAAGATGAACACAACTCTCCTTTCTCCATCTGGTTGGATCATTTAAATATTTTTCCAGGTATGTCAGAGCATTCACTGAAAAATTATTCCCATAACTAACTCTGAATTGACTTTGTTTGAACTCTATCTACTGTTTGAGATAGATCTATCCTGCATTCTAGTAAGTGGGATCACCTGATCAAAACACAGATGGCTTCTCTGCTACCATATTATTTTGGTTCCAATCACAGCCAGACTCCAACATTATCTTATTCATAGACCCATTATTCATTGGGTGCCTATCACAATGCTCCAAAAGTCAGGCAGATGACATTAAATATGTATTTGTGTGCAAGCACACAAAAGCTTATACCCGGAATTAAACTTTGTTGGTCTTAAAGGTGCCACTGGACTCAAACTTTGTTATAAATACTTAGTATTATCTAATTTTCCTGGCACAGCTTGGTACATTAATATGAATACTGTGAAGAAAAGAAGCCAGTTAGGGCATTTAGTGTGATTCCCTCAATTCGTGTCATAAAAATATGCTGCCTGAAACAAATGTTACAGATTGTGAGCAGAAAATCTGCTGGAAATCAAGCAAGGGACTCACCAACAGTGAATTTTACTTCAATCTAATTTCTTCAGTGCTACTGCATTTCCCCCCAAGACACAAAAATGTGGTTTGAAACATGGCCAAATATTATTATAAACCATGTTGAAGTGAAACATAAATAAGCCTGGTTTAGATTTGGGTTCAAAAGTTCAGTGACTAGCCCCAGTCACTAAATCCTGAGTCAAAAAGGTTTAAGAAGATGACTAAACCCTATGCCAGCATATCTTGGATTTACACTAGCACATCTCCATGTTAGACTGGCATATCCAGATATGCACCAGCAACCAGAACCCCGTGCTGGCATAGAATTAGCAGTTGTCTGGGGTGTGTGGAGGAGGTGGACTTAATTGGCTCCTCAAATTTCTCTAATCCAGGCCTGCTCCTGACACCAGTGTATGTAAGTTATGCCATCAAACACCCTGGCAATAGCCCATAGGGGCACATGTAAGGGTAAATTCGGCATTCATGGGAGAGATGCTTGGAGTGCATGGTTTGGGAGGTAGATGGTGCATAGGGACTCATTAGTCAAAATGATAGATGTGTGGGGCAGCTAATCAGCAGGGGCAGTCCATCCCCCATGATGATCTGTGAGCAGGCAGAACTTCAACTGTGTGCAACCAGGCTGCATCATGGCTCTCCCCATGTGGGAATCAAACTGAGGGTGTTAACACCAGTGCTGACACCAGAACTGCTGGGAAGGTTATAAACCCCCCCCACCTTTATGTGATTTCTTATGCATCCGGTTGGGTGGGTGGTAAAGCACTGGTTTGAGCCTGCTGCAGCTTAGCCTGTTGCTGGACAAAAAGATACACTTAATCTTCTGGTTTGGGATATGAAAGTTCTATTTGTGGCGCTTCATCTGAGTTAATAGTTTCACCCATGCCATCACTTTGTTATGGCAGTCCAGAAGCAATGAACATGGATTTGCAAAGTGGTTAAGATGCTGAACTGCAGGCTGTGGAAGGTCAGTAGTTCAGCAGTTCGAGATCCAGGTGCCGCATGATGGAGAGAGCTCCCATCTCTAGTTCCAGCTCCTGCCAAACTAGCAGTTCGAAAGCAAGAAATTGCTAGTAGATAAATAGGGACCACTTCGGTGGGAAGGTAACAGCGTTCCGTGCACCTTGGTGTTTAGTCATGCCAGCCACATGACCACGGAAACATCTTCGGACAGCGCTGGCTCTTCGGCTTTGAAACGGAGATGAGCACCGCAACCCTAGAGTCGGATTCGACTGGCTTTCAAGCAAGGGAACCTTTACCTTTTACAACATATATAAAAATACAACAGTATGTTTTTAATGACTTTAAACAACAGTGCAACTCAAAAGGCAGGCAATCTTTACAAAAATAGCTAATTAGCCTGCCACCACAATCCAGGCACTCGTCATTAGTGAGGAAGCTCTCAGTTTGCAAAGGCTTCCCATTCACTTCCATGAAAAGCACACACAAACCCAGGATTGTTTTCTGCAACATGATAATTACCCTATGTCTTAGTGTGGCCTGGTCTGTGATGAACAAGTTTCCCTTTGTATTATAAGGATGAGAGCTGAACAAAGTTTGAATCCAGTGCCACCTTTAAGACCAACAAAGTTTAATTCTGGGTATAAGCTTTTGTGTGCTTCATCTGAAGAACAAGGAAGAAGTTTTGAATTTAGCAAAGTTTGAGGGGTTTGGAACTTGACTAGAAAGCAGCTTGGGGGTCTTGCTGCTGTTCCTTTGGTCATTGATGTTGCCTCTGGTATAGCACTGCCTGCCTTTATGTCTACATGCTTCCCATAAACTCCTTTTATACCAAAATACCACAGAGTTTTCAATGCTCTTTGCTTGTCAGAAATCTGCCCTACAACTTCTTTTCACTCCGGAATGTGGCAAGCTTAAAGAAAAATGGTCTAATAGTAAGATTTATGTGTCTTAGCACATTTTCCCAAAAAAGGAAACTATTTTCCTGCAGTCCCATGGCAGACATATTTGCCTATGGAATTCCATGGCTCCAGCAAATTAACAGCAGCATGCAAAGAACGATTAGAACGGCCAAGAAGTAACCCCAAAAGCCAAGTACTGAAAGTCTCAGGGAAAGGAAGCAGTAAACTAGTTCCAGTGCTGTTTTAAAGTTTAAGTGATATCTGGCAGAATTGCACATGGAGAATCAATGGCTGAACTAAAGAAGTGGAAACTTGGAGAACAGCATTCTGAAAGAGAGCACAAGAATACGAACACTGATGCTCTATTTATTGGGTGGGGAGAAGACTGGGCAGATGCACAGCAAGGTAGCAACTATGACGAAAAACCTGCAGAAATAACAGCTGTCTGGCATATTCCTGGAGGTTGCAAAATATTTTCCATGCCAAGTCACTCCAGGTAGAACTCATTTCAAGCACAGAGTGCCAACATATATTCTGCCTATGTGGCACACAGTCCCTGTACTGGCCTCTCTGTACAGTGGGGAAATTCATAGGATACATTCCCCTTAGTCCACCAAGTACAGTTTTAACAGGCAGAATTGTTCAAGGAGAATGAATAGCAAATTGTCTACAGGACTATGGGGCAGAGTGGGTGGAGGGAAAGGGATTCTTTCCTCACCTAAATGTGTACCTGTGTGCAACATCCAAGTAAATGGTACAAAGCCAGGTAAATAATTTGAGAACCTCAAAATCACAGAGAACAGTTTGTACCAAGTAGAATTATTGAACTGCATAAAGCTGAAAGGCATCTATAGCACAGTACATCATCCCTTTAGGGTTGCCAACCTCCAGGTGGAGCCTGGAGTTGTCCAGGGATTACTACAGCTATCCATACTACAGAGATCAGTGCCCCTGCAGAAAATGGCAGCTTCAGATGGTAGATTGTACGACCAAACTCCCTCCCTGCCAAACTCCCTCCCCTCCCCAAACTCTTTTCCTGGCTCCAACCACAAATCCTCAGGAATTTCCTTATTCAGATTGGAAACTGTGATGCACAAAAGGCTGTTCTGCCCCTGAAAGGTAAAAGAGCCACTCAGCTGTTCTCAAGTCTGAGCCTATGGGAATGCTGTTTCAGCATCTGATCTCTTTCCAGAGGGGAGCTGAAGGCTGCCTAAGGGAGAGGACAGACAGAAAAGGGGGATTGTCTCAGCGAGGAAGCAAACAATTTTGTGTGTAGCTTCGCCTGGTAGTGTGGAAGAGTGGTTTAATTCTACCTGGGGGAGAAGATAAAGTTGTGAGGCCTGTCTCTTGTGATGAACAATCCTGGTAATTTACAAGCTTTAATGAGAATTCACCACAAAACCTGTACGTAAATCTTCTTTGTTGTTTTATTAAACCGCCTGCTTCAGTGAACCCTGAGCTCACAGAAGTGACCCAAAGCCTTTACACTTGCTGCCCTAAGATAATCATGTAACAAATTACTTTCATCTGTTTGCCCGACCACTTGTAGCCTTGATACATGCCCATCGTAGCTAATTAAAGTTGGCCGCTATGGGCTACAAGGGGCACTAAGGGAGATCATCAACAAGTCCCTTTCTGAGGGCTTGTTTCCTAGTGCACTAAAGGAGGCGGTGGTCCACCCTCTCCTAAAAAAGTCATCTCTGGATCCAGCCGAACTTGCTAATAACCGGTCGGTATCCAATTTGCCCTATCTGGGCAATTAATTGAGAGGGCTGTGGTGATTCAGCTGCAGGGTTTTTTGGATGACACCCTCACATTAGACCCCTTCCAGTCCTGTTCCCGACCAGGTAATGGGACAGAGACAGTCCTGGTCAGCCCCACAGACAATCTCCAGAGGCATCTGGATTGGGGCGGTTCGGCAGTGTTGTTGTTAGACCTGTTGGCAGTGTTCGACATGGTCGACCATCAACTACTGATCCACCTCCTCGCCGACACTGGGATTCAGGGGTTTGCCTTGCGGTGGTTCTCTTCATTCCTCCAGGACTGGGGACAAAGGGTGGCCATTGGGGAACAGCTATCCATAAGGCACCCGCTGGTTTGCGGAGTGCCCCAAGGAGCAGTGCTTTCCCCAATGTTATCTAACATCTACATGCACCCCCTTGCCCAGATTGCTCGGAGTCATGGACTGGGTTGTCACCAATATGTGGACGTCACCCAGCTCTATCTGTTGATGGATGGCCAGTCAGACTCTAGTCCAGAAGATATGGACCTGGCATTGAAAGCTGTGGCTGGTTGGCTTAGACTGAGTTGACTGAAATTGAATCCAATGGAGACGGAGGTCCTGTGCCTGAGTCGGAGTGGTCCAAGATTAGGGATTCCACTCCCAACCTTTGATGGGGTGCCGTTGGTGCCAGTGATGGAGGTTAGGAGCTTGGGAGTGCTCCTGGATGCCACCTTAACAATGGAGGCCCAGGTAGCAGCCACTGCAAAGCCAGCCTTCTACCACCTGCGGCTGTGTCATGTACCCCTGGTTGCCCTGGTAATTGGCTGCCCAGGGCCATCCCATCTATAGGTGAGGGTCAGTCCTGCGGGCCCCGACCACCTCGTGGGGTGTTCCTCCAACTTCGAGGGGCCAGGAGCCGAGGGGTAGTTCCAAAGGAAGGAGGGAGGGGTGGCCTCAGATGACGTTCAGAGGGTTACTTCACCACTATTCCCATCCTGGGGACCTGGCTTCTGACTGTACAGTCAGTCCAGCTATGCTCAATTCTCTCTCTGGCCTCAGCTCAGTTCCAGCTATAATCAGCCCAGCCTCCTCCTCGGCCGTCTCCGCTCCTTCTTTTATTACCCCCTTTCCCCTCGTCACTCCCTTGCCCCAGCCCTGCCCCTCCCTAAAGGCTCTGCCCTTCCTTCTTGGCTCCACCCTTCCTACGGGCCCCCAAACAGGTTGCCCCATCCCCTCCATTGTTCTCTATGGTGGGGAAAAAGTAACCTTTTCCCCACAATAGAGAACAATGGAGGGGATAGGGGCAACCTGTTTGAGGGCCCGTAGAATTGGACCCCCTGCTCCAATGCTCTTGAAACCTGGTTGGTATCTTGGGGAGAGGCTCCAGCAGCTAACCTACGAGTTTGGCGCCTCTCCCTCAAACCCCCAGAATATACCCTATATTTTCGCCATTGACTTCAATGGCCCATAGGATATAATGGGGCCGAAATTGACGTTCAGCTGGCCGAAAGACTCCTGAATCGGCATGTACTGCCGAAACTCACATGCAGGAGTCTTTCTGCTGGCTGAAATTGATTCTGCCCGATTCAGCCAAATCCAAATTGGGCCGAATTTTTTTTTTTTTTTGCACACCCGTAGCTGCAGCTGGTGCAGAATGCGGCGGCCAGGCTGTTGTTGCGTCTCCCTATGCGGGGGCACATCCAGCCTCTGCTAAAAGCACTGCACTGGCTGCCTATAGCATAATAAAATCCGGTTCAAGGTGCTGTATCTTACCTTTAAAGCCCTATATGGTCAGGGACCTATCTAAGTAAGGGACCGCCTTTCCCCACATGTTCCCCAGAGGGCACTAAGATTGGGTTTGCAAAATTGTCTGGCCCTTCCAGGCCCAAAAGAAGTCAGTCTAGCTGTGATGAGGGCCAGGGCCTTCTCGGTGGCAGCCCCGTACTGGTGGAATGAGCTCCCAGATGACATCAGGGCCCTGCAGGACCTTTTAAAGTTTCGCAGGACTAGGATGCTGCTCTTCCAACAACGAGGCCCTGGCCCCAATACCAACACCAACTTAAAAATACGTTCAGTAGCCTGACATAACCCAGACTACAGTGGTAGTTGATCACACGGATGCTGCGAATGCCACCATTGGCTATAATTTATACTAGCACTTTATGAACTGAACAACAACAACAACAACAAGAAGCAGTGATAACTCAGGCACAGACTTAATAAAATGAACTTAGCATCAAATGTACCTAAGTGAGAGGTGCAACATTTTAAAAGGGGGCAGCACACATGCCCAAATTCCTAAGAAAATTATTAATAAATAAAAGTGAATACAGTCAGAATGCAATCCTGAATTGGTAAGAAATAAAGGCCGAGTCACTATTAACAGTTTATTAGCAGCAGATGTATGAAATTGGTGGTATTTTGATTAAGGTAGGAGGAAATTATCAGAGGAATGAATAAAGTTACTAATGCTTCTGCACTGGCATCATATCAGACCTATGGATTCCAACAAAACATACTCTCTAAAATATGGAACATGTTAAGGCATGATAGATAACAAGAAACCTTTTTTTAAAAAAATATGCATTAAGCATTACGCATTGTTCTTCATAAGTGATCATCAGGATGCAAAGGGACCGTGCTAAGTTGCAGGTACACAGCCTTTCTATTTACAGTCCATTTTCTGGATTAATAATGCTTTCTGTGTTAGAAAATCATGATTGAAACTTGTGAGGCAGCCAAGGTGGCAGCTGCTACATGTGCACATTGCAGTTCAACAATGTTTGTGCTCAAAGTTATTAGGTAATGAAACCATCAATAAACTGACTCTAGGCATGTATAAAAATACTGGCAATGCCTGGTTTTGATTTCATTAGTTATATTGTCTTCATCAACAACACCATAGATGAAACAGACAGCAGGGAAAAAAATCTCTTCAGGTGTAAATAACTCTTTAGCTGCCAAGCCTGGACTAAAATAAAAGACAGCAAAGAAATTGACTGTGAGGGCTGGCACATAAGCAAAATAATAAATCAAGGGAAATCAGTGTTACCATATTCAAAAAGTGGAGAGTCTACTAGGATAAGCATGTAAGAAAGACAAACAAATATCACCGGCAAGGAAACAGGAGTAGCCGGTGCCTTCAAAATCACGTGTAGACTTGTCCATGCTAAATCACAAAGCCATGAACCCCATAAGCACACGCACATTACACATTAAAAAACAGTCATTTTAAATTACCTAAAGACATAAGGAGAACTGTTTTACAATGAACCAATGATCCCCCTGATTTCTAACTAGTCACAGCTCCTCCAGGTCTCTGGAAGAACTTTCACAATTGCTGCTTCAAGATGCTTTGAATGCCTGGATATATATTCAAATAGGGTTGCCAGCCTCCAGGTGGGGCCTAGGGATCTCCTGGAATCACAACTGATCTACAAGATACAGAGATCAGCTCCCAGAACAAAATGGATGTTTTGGAGGGCAGAATACCCTCCATTAGGCCCTGCTGAGGTACCTTTCCTCCCCAAATCCTGCTCTCTCTAGGCTCCAACCCCAAATGTACAGGAATTTTCCAACCCAGAGTTGGCAGCCATACATTTAAAGCATTGCTTCACCAAGGGTTGCCAACCTCCAGGTGGTGGCTAGAGATCACCTGGAGAAAATGGCTGCTTTGGAAGGTGAACTCTATGGCATCCTATCCCATTGAAGTCCTTCCCATCCCTAAACCACACTCTTCTCAGGCTCCACCTCCAAAATCTCCAGGTATTTCGCAACCCAGACTTGGCAACACTAACTGCACCATGGTATCAGATAAAGTTGCTGTCTTCATTTGGGGATCCTGGGAGCAAGAATGCTAATTGCCTTATGAGTAATTATTTCAAAGTATCAGAAAGATGGTAGCCCACCTCAGAGTAACATATTGTCTACCAACAGGAATAAATGTGGAAGCAGACTGGCTGGAAAAATGGCAGCGACTCTCTCAAAGATGTCTCAGATGAGTGACAAGTAGTTGAAAGGCAGGGAACTACTTACCAGGAATTAAGAAGAAGAGATTGGATTGGAAGCTGTAAAAGGTAAGAAGGATTCCTTTAAGTGTTGGAAAGCTAGTCTCAGTGAAGTTGATAAAAGGGAACACAGGCTGTGGCAAATAAAATGCAAATCTGTGATCAGGCAGGGAAAAAGGGAATATGAGGAGCATATAGCAAAAAACATAAAGACCAACAATAAAACTTTCTTCAAATACATTAGAAGCAGGAAACCAGCCGGGGGCGCCGGGGGGCCTTTGGATGACCAAGGGTTAAAAGGAGTACTGAAGAACAATAGGGAAATGGCTGAGAAGCTAAATACATTTTTTTGCCTGTCTTCACTGTGAAAGATGAGAAGTGCTTGCCCATTCCAAAACTGCTGATTTCGGGAGGGGTGTTGAAAGACCTGAGTCAGATTGAGGTGATGAGAGAGGAGGTCCTACGACTGATAGACAACTTAAAAACTAATAGATCAACAGGCCCAGATGGCATACATCTGAGAGTTCTGAAAGAACTCAAATGTGAACTTGTGGATCTCCTGACAAAAATATGTAATCTTTCATTAAAATCTGTCTCCATTCCTGAGGAGGCTGGAGAAGACAGGGGGAAAAAAAACAAGGCAAGCAAACCCCAACCCCCCAAGCAACAGCAACCAGCAGAAGCTGTTCATGCCAGTCACCACCACCACCTGTAGCAGTGAATTCCATGTGTTAATCACTGTTTGGGTGAAGAAGTACTTCCTTTTATCTCTTCTAACTTCTAACCTGACTACTCTGCAATTTCATTGAGTGTCCACGGGTTCTTGTCTTGTGAGAAAGGGTGAAGTACTTCTTTCTTTACCTGCTCTATCCCATGCATAGCCTTGTAAACCTGTTATCATCTCACCCCTCAGTCATTGTTTCTCAAAGCCAAGATCCCCAAACACCTTAACCTTTATTCATAGGGAAACTGTCCTCCTCTTATCATTGTAGTTGCCCTTTTCTGCACTTTTCCCCAGTGCTATAAATATTCTTTTCTAGGTGTGTGTGGTGTGAGTGGTCCAATGAGGTTGCACCATCAATTTATACAGGGCAGGGCCTGTATAAATGTTGTTCCTGTTGGTCTTTTGGGGTTTCTGTGTGGCACTGTGGCATGTTTGCACTGCCACAGTGCCACTTGTTCTGGAGGGTGCCACTTGTTCTCATGGCAAACAAGCACCTTCCAATACAGTTCACTTTCCCTGAGATTCTCTGGGAGAGTCTGACTGTCGCCTGCTTGCCTGCCTTAAGTGCTGCTGGCTGGGTTTCCCCAGTGGAAATAATGGAGGTAATGGGGGGGGGGTAACCTGTTTGGGTGCCCATAGAATTGGACCCACTGATCCAATTACTTTGGAACATGGGGGTTTATGTGGGGAGAGGCTCCCAATACTACCCTGAAAATTTGGAGCCTCTTCCTCAAACCCCTTCCCCCCCAAGAGCCACTAACAGCACCGTGGGAAAAATTTAACTTTTCCCCACCATAGAGAACAATAGAGGGGATGGGGGCAACCTGTATGGGGGCCCATAGAATTGGACCCCCTGGTCCATTGGTCTTCAAACTTGGTGGGTATCTTGGGGGAGAGACTCCAGCAGCTACCGTGTGTGATTGGAGCCTCTCCCTCAAACCCCCTCCCTTCCAGCTTCCAGAATATACCCTATGTTTTTGCCATTGACTTCAATGGCCCATAGGATATAATGGGGCCGAAATTGACATTCAGCTGGCTGAAAGACTCCCGAATTGGCTCCTACAGCCAAAATTGACATTCAGGAGTCTTTCTGCTGGCCGAAATTGATTCTGCCTGATTCGGCTGAATCCGAATCGGGCCAAATTATTTTTTTTGCACACCCCTATTCTTGTCTCACTAACATGTTAGCGTTTTTTGAGGCAGTGAACAAACATGTGGACATGGGGGACCCAATAGATGTTGTTTATCTTGACTTCCAGAAAGCTTTTGATAAAGTTCCTCATCAAAGGCTCCTAAGTAATCTCAATAGTCACAGGATAAAAGGAAAAGTCCTATTGTGGATCAAAAACTGGCTAATTAATAGGAAACAGAGAGTGAGTATAAATGGGAAATTTTCTCAGTGGAGGGTGGTAAGCAGTGGGGTATTGCACGGATCAGGACTGGGTCCGGTGCTTTTTAACTTGTTCATTAATGATTTGGAGTTGGGAGTAAGCAGTGAAGTGGCTAAATTTGCAGATGACACAAAGTTGTTCAGGGTGGTGAAAACCATGGAGGATTGTGAGGCACTCCAAAGGGATAAGTTGAGGATAGGTGAGTGGGCGTCAACATGGCAAATGGGGTTCAGTGTGGCCAAGTGCAAGGTGATGCACATTGGAGCAAAAAATCCTAAATATAAATACACATTGATGGGGTCCGAACTGGCAGAGACTGACCAAGAGAGAGATCTTGGAGTCATAGTAGATAACTCGATGAAAATGTCTAGACAGTGTGCAACTGCAATAAGAAAAGGCCAACGCTATGCTGGGGATTATTAGGAAGGGAATTGAAAACAAATCAGCCAGTATCATAATGCCCCTGTATAAATAAATGGTGCGACCTCATTTGGAGTACTGTGTACAGTTCTAGTCACCACACCTCAAAAAGGATATTATAGCATTAGAAAAAGTGCAGAAAAGGACAAATAGAATGATAAAAGGGTTCAAACACTTTCCCTATGAAGAAAGGTTAAAATGCTTGGGGCTCTTTAGCTTGGAGAAACGACGGCTGAGGGGTGACATGATCGAGGTTTATAAGATTTTGCATGGGATAGACCGGATTGAGAAAGAAGTACTTTTCTCCCTTTCTCACAATACAAGAACTCATGGGCACTCAATGAAATTGCTGAGCAGTCAGGTTAGAACAGATCAAAGGAAGTACTTCTTCACCCAAAGAGTGATTAACACGTGGAATTCCCTGCCACAGGAGGTGGCAGTGGCCAGAAGCATGGACAGCTTCAAGAGCCTGGGCACAGGCTGTGGGTCTTCTCCCCTTTCTGCACCCTGCCTCCCTGGGTTGCTGAAGTCCCTCACCTCAGAGTTCTCTCTCTGGCCTGGAAAGTGAGAACCCCACTCTCTAACCATTTCCTGGGGGAGGTTTGCAGACTGCCCTTGGCACTGACTGTAGGGCTCACATTTCTTCTTTGAAAGAGCACACCCCCCATTTGCTTCAGTCGCTGGAGTCTCGGACTTGGCAGTTCCTTGTTTCCCGTGGCAAGTGGGCACTCCACTCTTGATGCAATTTCTGGGGGGAGGGGCTAACTGTCCTTGACACCAGCTGCGGGGCTTGACTTCAGTGTCCCTGCCAAAATAAAGAAACCCTTCTCCCTGGGTGAGTGGGTCAAGTCTCCCCCTCTCTCCTCTGACTGCTGACTGTGGGGACTTGTCTTGACTTCCCCTGTTGAAAGGGGGGGGACTCTTCTACCTGAGTGGGTTGAGTCTCTGCCTTTGGCCCCCCTCCTCTGCCAACTAGGCTCCATACCCACTGACCCTTGCAGCGTTTTCCTGTGACTCGAGCAGCCACTCTTTCACCCCCACTACCTGGATCTTACATGTGGGGACATGAGGGGGGCCCAAAGGGGTCATGGTCACGGGTGTGGGCAGATAGGAAGATAGGGCACACTGACCACAGGTGGTGGGATACAACCATGTTCACCCACACCAGTGCCCTCCTGCTTGGGCACTTTGTGAGTGGCCTCCACATCAGGTTCCCCTGCAGTGTCCATGGTGCTTGTCTTGGTCACTGGACAAGAACCCCCCCGGTCAACATGGAAAATGGGGTTCAATGTGGCCAAGTGCAAGGTAATGTACATTGGAGCCAAAAATCCTAAATATAAATACACATTGATGGGGTCTGAACTGGCAGAGACTGATCAAGAGAGAGATCTTAGAGTCGTAGTAGATAACTCACTGAAAATGTCGAGACAGTGTGTGACTGCAATAAAGAAGGCCAATGCTATGCTGGGAATTATTAGGAAGGGTATTGAAAACAGATCAGCCAATATCATAATGCCCCTATATAAATCAATGGTGCGACCTCATTTGGAATACTGTGTGCAGTTCTGGTCACCACACCTTAAAAAGGATATTATAGCTTTCGAAAAAGTGCAGAAAAGGGCAACTCGAATGATAAAAGGGTTGGAACACTTTTCCAATGAGGAAAGGTTAAAGCGCTTAGGGCTCTTTAGCTTGGAGAAAAGACGACTGAGGGGTGACATGATTGAGGTTTA